>NC_057795.1:172680151-172753525 GCF_018294505.1 Triticum aestivum
TGTTTTTTTTTGCCCGGACGCACTTCCTTGCGTCCGAAGATGTAGCTGGTGGGTCCCAGCAGTCAGGGGGCGAATCTTTTTTTTTGCCCGGAGACACTTCCTTGCGTGCGAAGATATAGCTGGTGGGTCCCAGCAGTCAGGGGGAAACGTTTTTTTTGTGAAATACAGTGGCCTGTCCGGTGGGTCCCAACTGTCAGGTGGAGGAATAATTATTTTCCGTGTAATAAGGAGGCACTTCCTTGCTGCGGCCGTGGACCCAGCTGTCAGCCTCTCCACGTACAGTCCACGTCCGATGGAAGTCGTTCCTTGACCACGTTGACCACGCTGCACCGAGAGCACCATGGCGGCGGATGACAGCGAGGCCTAGGAAGGGGACGACGGGGAGCCCGGGAAGACGCAGCAGTAGAAGCCCACGCGGAGAGGAGTACGAGGGTTCACTGGTTCGGCTGTGGTGTGAGGCTGTCATCACCGTAGGGCCTGGCCAGTGGTGGGAATAGTAGGGGGCGGTGAGCCTCCGCGGTAGCACAGCCGGCCACGGGAGGCAGGAGCATGCGGCACGACCGGCACTGCTTTGGGCGGCTGGAGCAAGAAGACCAGAGGTTGAAGAAGCACTACGGCCGTTGGATGGACATCGTACGATCACTGCAGCTAGAATCGTTTATATTGACTAAGTTGACAAAGCCCTTGGTTTTTTTAGCAAAGACAAAGCCCTTGGTACGCGTCAACTTAGTAGGCCCATAGCTCGGATTTGGCAGAGAACATATAGCCCATTTGCGATTTGTAAGAATGTACATCCCATTTTTTAATTCTAATGGAATTTACTACAACCCATTTACAGTTTGTTAAAAGTACATCCCAACTTCTAGCTAGGACAACAATTAATAATTTCAAACAACCGCTCAAAACAGAATTAAAAAAAATCCCACATTTTGATGGGATCCAAAATATTTTTATCTTAAATTTCTACTCAGGTTAAATATAATTTCAAAATAAAGTTGTATTACATTAAAATCCAACGAAATATTGCATGCGCAACAAGTAATGAAATTAAAATTTTCAAATTCCAAAAATAATATATTTTTTAAACTAATTACGTGTTTGGTGCATAGTTACTGCCCAGTTATTATAATTACATCCCATTTATTATTTCTTAAAGTCCATTTTCTTGTTAAGCCTAATGCATACCTCCTAGGAAAGTTTCCATCCCAGCGGGGCGGAGAATAACAAGTTGACCCGGATATTATGTACAACTGTCGGCCCAGTTGCACTGCTGATGTTGAAAAAAAGGCCTGTGTAGTACAGTACAACCTAACATGGTTACTCAGCCCACATTCAGCGACGCCGGAAAGGCCCAAACAAGGCTTCTGTACAACTTTTTGAAGTCACTGAGCTCAACTAATAACTTAAGAAAAAAGTTAGATTACAGTGGAACCTAATTAAAAGCTGTCACGAGCAAATAAATAATTCAACGGGTCCCACTTGTGTGTGCGCGCATGTGTGTGTGTGTGTGTGAGAGAGAGAGAGAGAGATAGAGAGAGAGACCCATCGGTCGATGCTCGTAAATACATCTTTGAGCCATATGCATTGTTGATGCTCAGTAAAAACTTATATAGTTGACACAATCATATAGAACAACATAGCACACTGAACTTGCATACAAAAATTTCATGCAGGCGGCACAATTAGGATGGAAGTAGTGGATCGCTACGGGAAGGGCTATGTTGAAACCAACGAAGTTGTACATAACGGTTCATCGTCTTTATCAATGACGGGGAAATATCTTTAATGTTGTGCAAAGAAAATAGACAGACAACACAATAAGTTCTGCTAGCACATTAAGTTGACGTACAACCCTTTCTAAAAAAAGTTCAGGTACAAAATTAGAACAGTTCACAATCAAATGTACTGGCATATCAGTGCTTCACACCCATAGCTCGGATTTAACTAGTATCCGACAAGATTCAGTTGTTACCTCAAATTAGAGCACATCCAGGCAGCTAGCCCTGCCTCTTCTCCCAAAGAAGAAGTGGCCTCCGCCGTGTGATGGAGTAGGCCCTATGCCATCCGTCATTCCGAGCAACATGGGGAAAGTCTGACGTTGACTCCTGTAATGGACGTCATCAATGGACCCTGGCACCAGCGGCGGCGGCAGGACTTCGATTGATGGATTAACCACTTCTTCGACATGCACGAACACTCGATACAGGTACATCCCTAACATGGTCCGCGGCGGCCTTGGTGGCGAAGAATAGTACAACCCCGGTTCCCTCCACCGGTATCTCAACACCAATCACCTTCGGTATGGTGGAAGGCTTCTTCATCCATGCCATAACCGTCAGAGCCCAGCTGTCTGGAGGAACAAACATACTTACGAGCTCACCTCCAAGGTCGTTGATAAGCTCGTTCATGGACTCGCTGTTCCAAGCACGTCGAGGCATGCCGTGGAAGGTAAGCTTTGTTAAAAACTCAAGCTCAGAGGGCACTGAGCCCCACCCTGGGTGCCACCGATCAAAGCTCACCAGCACGCCATCGTAGAACAAACGCTGGGAAGATTCGAACACACGACTGCAGTCGAAAGTTGTCCGGAACCTGACGAAGAAATCAGCCGGTGGCGGATAGACTTCGATGAGCAAGTCACTTATTTGGATGACGTGCGCAATGCCAAGAGCTTTGACAAGGTCGTCCGGCGAGACGGGAGGCTGGTCGCCATTGATGGTTACCATCAGCACTTTGCTGGCAAACTGGTCGTCAAGCGCCACCATGCCACTGTTGAGCGACAGCATGCAGCGACCGAAGGTAGGACGGACCTCAGGATCTCCAGCTCGGAGATCCGCATTGACCGGTGACATGATAGTGCGCTTGAGTACAGGGAGTACAGGAGGGGGATTTGGGGGAACTGGAGTAGGATTCGGGATTCCAGAGGTGGGGGAGGGGCGGGAGACTGGGGATGAAAAGGTAGTATGAATTTCGAGCACATGCCAATATGCTCTCGGCGTGCAAGCGCACGAAAACACCGGTGGCGCCCACATGCCGGCCTAAGAGTCCTTACTCTTTCTTTTTTGGAGAGCCTGGCCTTTTTTTCCAGGATCTTTTGAGAGCCCGGCCTGAGAGTCATAATTGACCTGTTTGTCATTGCGTTACTACTTGGCCCATATTCAACGACACCTCACTAGCCCAAACAAGTGTACATCATCGAAAAGACACCGATCTCAAATTATATAACTTGAAAAAATGAGATATACTTTGAACACTGGAGAATGGTGATGCCCTCATTTAGCCCACCAGTAGATCGAGACAATAAACTGTTCGAAACAACGATATATACAACATTCAAACACTGACTAGTGACTACTACTGACATAAACAGCAAGGCATGATAGTTCATAAGAAGTCTTGCTACACCACCGAAACGCACCCATCTGCAGCGCTCAGACTCTCGTGATCCAGACGAGAGTGACATTCTAAACAGAAGCAACTATTACATTGTAAGAGTGACATAGACGAGGATGACCAAATGACAAGGAATATGCATAACAAAAGAAAGAACTACCCATCCAGAACCAGCAGCAAAGACAAAAAAGTCATTCGAAGAGATGATCCAACACCATCATAATTTGGAGCCCCGCTTCAGCGACCAGTGATCCGGAGACACCAGTACTCCACCCGTTCGATGCAACAGCCCAATTACCTATCAACCTGAAGGCTTGAACCACATCACTGCCTGTCGTAATTGATACATCCAAGGATCAAAGTTAATCTGGATGCCTTTGTCATTCTCACCTTCTTTTGGCTGCAGGCTGTATCATTGACAATCAGGGGAGTTTGCTCCCGAACTCCTAGGGCTTGCCGTGTAGACACAATTTTCCATAGCAAACAAAGCCTCTCTGCCATCAAGGTCCTTGCCAACGATGATCTCCTGGTTAATCGGATAATTGAGTCCGAGAAACAGAGAGAGTGAACCAAGGCTGTTTACCTGCCTCCAACTAAAAAATCCTGATGGCCCCAACAAGCTGGTATCCTGCTCATAGACGTAACAACCACTGTCCGGATACTCACATATTTCAGGGTGCTTGTATATAGTGGGGTTTTTGCAATATAAATTTTCCAGCTCATGTGTCCGAATGATCATTAGTCTTTTGCCGTCGTTTGATCAAGCGAGGAACCAGTTGTGCTTCCCTGTTTTTGGCAAAGGTGGTGTGATTACAAAGGGCAGTAACTGTAGGGACACTGCATCATATAAAAAAGGACATGCATTGTTAATGTAAGATCAGCATTGTTCAGAGTATGAGTAGGATAATGCAAGAAACAACATTGATATGTCCCTATTGGAACTGGGAGGAAAATACAGGGAAATGTATACTGGGTTCGAAAATAAAGAAGTGCCATGCATGGTTATACTCATGTTATCTCGCAATCGATTCTTCACAGGAAACTACCATGTACCATGTCATGCATGTTATGTAATCATGTTCTGTCCTCACAAACAAATTCTTCAAGGTAACTAACAGACCATGCATTGTTATATACTCGTGTTCTGTGGGCAAAAAATTTCTGAGGATATTATTCTAGCCATTGATTGCTGAAGGGCGAATATAGGTATGTACACATGGTAAGCATTGCAGCTACTTCCAAATATAGAGTTCTCCATATGCACATTTACTTCCCTAATGTATGGTTAGATGAAACCAACAGTGTGGTGCATGTTTCTACATCATGAAAATGAGGAAAACTAACATGGCCATTGATACACACTCATATTTAGTAGTAGCATATAGATTACTGTAAAATAAGGATAATATCCATACATTCCTAACCGTTTGATTATTCAGGGTACAAATTGGCTATAATGACATGGTCACAATTGCATGAATTAACTCATTCCAAATATAGCTGATTTACGGCGTCTCTAATACATTGCCATAGTTCTACTCAAATTCTGCTCAAACAGGGATATTCCAATCATCACAAAAAGTTCAAACAGTGTCATGGTGTCATCATTAACATGAGACTGAAACAACTTACATGCGCTGTCCCAGCAATACGTGGTGCCATCTGCTTTGTCGATCGCGTAGATGATGCCATTGTGTTCAATAGCATCATAGAAGTGTGTATCAGCTTTGATGATGATCCACTGCGAGCTGGGTTCTCTCCAGCTAAAGAAGGCACCGGCGCAAAGATAGGCGAGTCTGCGGTCGAACAAGGCAATTAGCTTGAAGTCTGTGTAATTCGCATGTCGTGTGGGCACTTGGCAGATTACAATCTTCTGCAAAACAAGGTCGGTCCAACTGACGTGGTAATCTAGATGACTTGGACCGCGATGGTAATACTCTATATAATCCAACGGAGGAAGGATAATCTCATGGGAGGTCTGGAAGTTCACGAGCACCAAATTTTTACCGTCTTCTCTGAAGGCAGCCATCCAGTGGGAGTTCATGCCGACCCAGTACATACCTGCCAAGAAGTTTCAGGCGATGGTGATCGGATCAATGTCGAGGGAAATGATGTACGGCGACCCACTACATACCTGCAAAGAAGTTTTGGCTAATGGAGATCGGATTGAAGTCAAGGGGCATCATGCACGCCTCCGTATCAAGGTGAGCCAATCTAAGAACAGATAGCAGCAAGCAGGGTGTCTTGAAAAGCTTAGGCCTCGCTTCGACGATGGCCGTGTGCATGTCCCTCGAGCATGCAGCCAGCCGCAGGGCGCTCAACATATCCATACACGAACAACAGAGGTCAAGGATGTCACTGGGGAGATTGCTCCAATTGCGGCTCATATGGATGCTGCGCGGTTCGCGTTCGGCCATGGTGGAGTTTGAAAGGTGGGGGTTTGGGGGGCTTGATTTACGGGGGAGAAGGCTATCGATGCTGGAGCGGTTAGCGAGGGAATAGTGGTACTGGGGGAGGCGAGTGAGGCGACGGTACACGGGGGCACAGTGAGATGGAGACGGAGACGGAGAAGGAGATGGAGAAGGAGATGGAGATGGAGTGGTGCTATGGGAGCGGAGAGGGAGACGAGGCGAGGTGCCAATGTGCTGTACAGCAGCGGTGACAGACTGCACAGTGCACAGGGTGAGGCTGACTTTGGCAACCCAAACACGCCGCCTGGACTAGTGTCAGGCGCAGGGTGTTGTCACTTCACTGTGAGGACCGGATGAATAGTATTTTGACCATCAAGTGTACCACAGTTGTACTACTACTACTAGTAGTAGGAACATGAGTACTCCAGTATTGTATAGCGGAAATAGGTCTCCCGTGCTAGCATGCCTGTTCACTTCATCATTCAGGTATCATCCATATTGCGAGCAGAACCAAATTCTCGTGCATGCCCAATCAACGCCCTGCCGCGATGCATGCAGTGGTCGTTCTGGTGCATCAAGGACGACATGCAGATCGTTCCACACTTTAGAAGAGGAAAAATGGAAAGGTAGAACACGGCAGCAGAGGAAGAGAACGCTGGCTAACAAGTCTGGGAGGGGATCGAGCAGGAAGTTAATGCTCCACGCCTAAAGGTTTTGGGAACACCTGATTTTCATAAGGTGACTTATACTCACCTAAACGGAGGGAGTATTCCTTAACCAGAGAATGTTGTGTCTCCCACTCACGCGCTCAAAAAATAAGAAGCTATGACACATTTTTTTATCTGTTTGCATAGGTCCCACCTATCAGGAAGGATGGGCACGTACACGAACAAGTACGACTCATCAGTCTACCCGCATAGCCTTTTCGTTTAGTCTACCTAGCCGTCTAATCAACTGCCTGCACGCCACTTCTCCCATTTACTTCTCCATCGGGAACCAATTCTCCTCGGCTACTTCATCTCCCCTTCGTCTTCATTTGCACCCAAACCCCACTGCGTTCACATTGCTTTAACCTCTTTAAATAATCATCTACTACTTTAGTTAGACTAGCCATCTAATCCTAATTATCCAAACCATAGCCCTCCGTTCCAGTGGTTCCAAATGGCGAAAGAGATCGAGATGCAGGTTTTTAGCGTCCAACATGTCCTCGTCGAAGGATCCATGCCCATAGTGGCCACCGTCACCGTCCATCCAAGGGTTGTTCGGCAGTGGATCAACAATGTATCCAACTCCCTCGAAAAGGTAGAGACGAGGGTCATCGGTCTCGACGCAGAGTACATGGAGCGTGCCCCTGGGAAGATCCAGCGCACCGTCGTCCTTCAGCTGTGCCTCGAAGATGATGTTTTGGTGTACCACATCATACACTCGCCATCCATACTAGGTGAGCTTCACGATTTCTTGTCTCGGGAGGACGTATACTTCTATGGGGCAGCCATCGAAGGGGACAAACAGAAGCTGGAGCCGTACAACCTTGATTTGAAAAGCATCGCTAACCTACAAACCAGAATCAAAATTCCTGTAGAAGTTTGTGATAAACAGACACCATCCCTATTCGACGTAGCAAAATTTGTGCTCGGTACAAATCTTTAGAAGGGTGACGAGACGGTGGCATTAAGGTCATGTGGATGGGAGAATTATCCCTTGACGTACGAGCGGATAAAATATGCTACCCTCGATGCCCGTGTGAGTTTCGAGATAGCTGCAAGGTCCAAAGAGCTTGTTGCGAAGCCGTCTCCCACGGAGAATTAGAACAACAAGAAGAAGAAGAATAAGAAGAAGAAGAAGAAGAAGAAGAAGAAGAAGAAGAAAAGGCTGCACCAGCAGGAGGGCATTATGGATGGATGAACTATTTCCTCTCTTGTAAAAAACAATATTCCCTCTCGGTGTATATTGATATAGATGGACTATTTCGATGATGTGCATGTCTTTGGAATAGAGTAGTAGCATGGGTCCGCTTGACTATAAGGAACTATTTATCCGCATATATAGCTTTCTCTGCTACTCCTTCCAATGATCGGTATGCAGTGCATGTGTCCGTAGACATGACAGCTTGTCCATGGAAGTTCAACTACGGCGACCATCACGTTTCATCTCACGATTCCCACGACGCCTCTCCAACCCACGTCACCACGCCCCCCGACGTGCGCCTCACCCCTCTCGGCCGCGCCGCCCCTCTGCCTTTATGTGCATGACATGTGGGCCACCTAAAATGCGGCGAGCATCAAGTTTCTACCACAGCCACACGCGATTCCCACGACGCCGCTCGAACCCATGACACCACACGTCCCCCGACCTGCGGCTCACCCCTCTTAGCCCCACTGCCCCTCTGCCTTCGGGAGCATTACATGTGGACCAATCACCTTCGGGTCCACATGTTATTGACTCAAAGTCGCCGAAGCTCAGTCCCGACGACCCTGAGAGGGAAATGTAACTCCTGCGCCAGGGCTTGTGGTGCTCCCGCAGCACGAACTCGTGCCAAACTCGAGATTTGTTTCTTTACTATACATGCACGCAACGATTTGATGGACATTGTAATCTCAACATGTGATGGGGAGCTCAAAATTTGAATTTGAAACTTATAAAATGAAAAGATTCAAAACAAATAAACTAGGAGAGAGGGAGTATATTGTAGGATGTGTCCCATACAAAATAAGTCCCGTGGTTTGTCACCGCGAAGTTGCGGTTAGAAAGGAGCACATCGTCTTCCTACTCGTACGGCAACAAATCAGCCGCAGATAGCATGGTCCGCCTTTGACCGCCATGTGCAAGGTTTGCTATCTTATTCAATCTCACCGTGGTTCCATCGTACCAATTCATGTTGTGGCCCATTGCATGGCTGATCCCAATGCTGGACAAAGGTTCTACGGGAACGGTATCACCATTGTAAATGTTGTGCAAACTGATGTTGGTACCCTCTCGTACATATGCAAGCCAATCTCCACTCGCACCGAGCCTAACCTGTGAAACAGTGGGCAGGGGGAGAATTTGGAAATGGACACGGAAGTAGTCTTTAGAATGCATTTACTACGTGATCAAACTCATCTTACCTGCTCATCGGAGGAAATCCGAGTGCCCCTCAACGTCGGCATCTCAAGGGGTGTCAACTTGCAACTACGGCGATGCCGCGCTGGAGAGGACCCCAAGGAAACATCCTCATGTGTTCCATGGAACATCAAGATGCATTTGTATGAGTAGTTTATCTTGTGAGAGAAAAGGATGAACGAGGGAAGGCCTCTAGAGATAGAGATGGACACTACTACTACCAATGTGCTGGCCCGTGCGTTGCAATGGATCCAAAGTAGTAGAATAGTACTTGTTCACGTGCTTGAAATATAAACACTCTAGTTTTGATATACATGTGTCAGCAGACATGACAGCTTGTCCATGGAAGTTGAACCACGGCGACCATCACGTTTCTTGTTTCTACCACTGCCACACCCACACGCGATTCCCACGACGCCACTCCAACCCACGGCACGACGTCCCCCGACGTGGACATGGATCCTCTGACGTGGCTATCACTGCCTTGCCCTGCCTTTCCTTCGCTGACAGGTGGTCCAGCCGCATTTAAGGTCCGCATGTCATTGACTCATAGGCCGGGCACTGAGCCACTGAAGTTCGGTCCAGTGGGCCCCGAGAGGGAAATGTAACTCCTGCGGCAGGCCTTGTTGTGCTCCCGCGGTACGAGCTCGTGCAAAAACTGGAATTTGTTTCTTACTACTACCAACTAGTACTAGTAAGGTACACGTGCATTGCACGCATGAGATTGTGGTGGTTTGTGCATTATGCTTCTACATGTGGAGTTTTCTGGATTCTAACATGTGGCAAAATCTGGTGGAATGTAAGGTTAGGCAAGTTTGATTAACTTAGGTGAGTGTTTGGTTCAAGCCACACCTTAGGCAAGCCACACTAAGGCCCCACATGACATACACACAAAAAATGTGGCAAGATTCCCTTAGGCTTGCCAACTTGTGGCTCTCATTTTGAAGAACTAATAACTTTGCCTAAGCTTTAGGGGATGTTTGGTTCCTAGCCACACCTTGCCACACTTTGCCACAAACCTTAGGCAAGTTTGACCAAGTTAGGTAGGTGTTTGGTTCTAGCCACACCTAAGGCAAGGATTTTTTTATGAGCAGTGAGCTCCACATGTCATAGACATAAAAAGTGTGGCAAGATTCCCTTAGGCAAGCCAAAGTGTGGCTAACAATTTGAGCAACTCAACTAAGGCAAGTGTGGAAAAAATCATGTGGCAATATATGGCAAAGATAGTCACAATCCAAACAACCCCTAAGTTCAACCATGGAGTCTTCTAGATTATACATATGGCAGAATCCGGTGGATGATATCCAACGGCCAGTAGTGCTCGGATTTTCCATCTTTGTACCGTCGGATTGGCTTCATCCAACGACCAACTTTCAAAGTTTTTTCACACACTATATAGGGGGTATAGACAAAGATGTGACGGTCTGTTGCAATGGATCCAAAGTATATCTATTTAGTGGAGTGCACTCTAAACACATTATCTATTTATTTTTTCTCTAACCTTTCATAGCCATGCAACCAAGCCACAAAAGCTTCATGGGTGCCCCCCACATCATATTATTCATACTACGTTGATTGAAAAAAAGATAAATCACCCAAAACAAGATCTTCCTGTTTTTTGTTCCTACGATGTTGTGCCGTGCACGTACCTACTAGTTGTATAGTGGTAGTACTAGTAATATAGTAGTAGTTAGGAGTACAAACTTGGTACTAGTAGGAGTAGTACTAGTACGGAATGCTCCTACTCTATCAACGAGCCCCATCTAACACCAAATTTCTTGGCTTCCGTGCTACAGGTAGATCTTCCCCTCGTTTATGTTTTCCAACCCGGCGGCGGGTGGGGTGTCGGTTTGCTCAACGGCGGTCCCACATGAAAGTGAAAATGCTAGGCAACACGCCTTCCCTAAGCTATGTGTCATGCCGGACGGGCCATGGAGTACTCCCGATTCCCGGGCATGTGGGGGTGCGACGCGAACGCGGCAGGCCTTTTCCTTTTACTAGCAATGTGCCCGTGCGTTGTGACGGATCCAAAGTAGTAGAATAGTAGTATTTGTTCACAAACTTGAAAGAAATCACTATTGTTTTGATATAATCCTAATATATTACTCCCTCCGTACCTAAATATTTGTCTTTTTTGAGATTTCAAATGGACTATCACATACGGATTATATAGACATATTCTAGTGTTTCTAGCAAGATGTCCGCACGTTGCACGAAGTTGATGGAAAAGGTAACCACAACCTATAAATTGACGGATGGAGTACTAGTTACAGTGATGCATATAATTAAGCAAAGGGATCGCACATGTCGGTATTGACTGAAACGAGAATGCAACAGCATAATAAGAATTAAGGCCACGATGATGCAATCGCAGTGGTGGTTATAGAAGGCAAGAAGAAAGATCGGTCCATGAACGTATGACCTACTCCTCCTCAACTTAGTGCGCCGGGCCACCGACCGGCGGCTAAGGAGCGGTGGATTTTGTCGCGAGGTCGAGGTGCTTCTCAGCAAAGGCATCCAAGGCTTCCAGCCGGTTGAGGAAGGCCAACGTCGTAGCGTCCTCACTGGCCTTGTAGATACCTATGTACACGATTTGCTCGTACACGTGGATGTGTAGGTCGACGAATTCTTGCAGGGCGAGGCGCCTCGCGGTGAGCACGACCTCTAGGTGGACATTCTTCGTGGCGTCGGCGGGCAGTCGCAGGGCCATTAGTGCTTGAAAGAGGTTCCGACCATGGAGGCCGATTAGGGTGGCAGGCAATGAGGAGCCCGGGCGCGCGGGCTGGAGGAGTACGGCGATGTCATCCGCGAGCTTCTTGAGGATGGTGAACTTGTTGCTGGTGGCAACGATCATCTGGTCCAACTGAGAGTCGTAGTTGGCATCGACGGCGGCCATCCACCAGCCGGTCTCCAACACCGTCTGGAGACGATCCTCGGCGCCATGCCGCAGGCCGACATCGTGGACCATTTGGTGTAGCCGCTGGCCACTCACGCGCATCGCCGCCATGGGTCTGGAGTGAGCTCTTTTGCGCTTACTGTAGGTGCCTAGGCAAATGGTTAGGTGCGTACGATGTGGTAGATGCATTGGAATGGAGGGGCGCCTTTATATGAGGGCAATGAGGGCAAACTGCGTTGCATTCACATCGTGCAGCCTCTTTTCCCGGACCTCCTCCCATTACTTCCCTTATGCATTAATTGAAGGAGGATGCATTGGCCGTTCAACATATTGGGAACCGCTACTCCCTCCCTCGTCTGCATTAAAGCCATATCGGGAACTGCGCCGCCCGCTGTCAAATCGAATACTCCCTCCGTCTAGGTGAGTATTACTAAGTCATCTTACGAAAACCAAATACTCCCTCCTTTCCAATTTATAGGGCTCAATTCAAAAATCTCACTAACCAAGGTAGATGGTGAGTGGTGGAATACTTTTTGTAATTTGCAAAAGCACCCAATTAATGCTTTTGTTTTCCTAAAAAAATATGTTTACCAATGTATTAATTGTAATGTATGCATGCATAAAATACATGCATTGGTCAATTTTTTCTTAATAGTTGCATGCAATTATTTAACGCACCTTGGAATCTGAACTTGTGATGGGGAACAACCAAAATGAGCCTTATAAAATGGAAAAACTAAGATTTTGAGATAAGCCTTATAAATCAGAAAGGAGGGAGTAGTAAACACATAGGCGTGGTGCATTAACTCTCACGTTGTTTCTTATTTTTTGACATAAATAGAGGAATCAACCAATAAGAGATGTGGGGCTTGTATGCTTTTAATGACTTGAGACTATCAAACATGACATGCAGTGGTCAGTTCATTGCACAAGAACAAATACAACCCACGTCAGCACACACGCATCTTATAGCATCACATCCAGAAAAATTCGAGCAACCGGCAGGAGCTCTGCCTTTTCATTAAGAAGAAGAGAATTGACCAGTTTATAATGAAAACTGGCCGAAAACCGATAGCATCACATCCAATGGCTATAAAAGACGAATGAGACCAAATTATATCTTATCTAGATGAGTTCTAGCCAAACTGTATTAATAATACTTAGTACTCCTGCGCCATGTATCATATATTAGTATCATGTAGTACTTTATTTATTGCCATGTATGACACATAGTGCTCAACTCTCTCTCTTTCTTCATTTAATTATATGACACCTCATCAAAATTGCTAAGGCTAGCACCATTACAACCAGCCTTAGCAAATACTCCCCTCGTCCCATAATATAAGAACTTTTTTGACACTAGTGTAGTGTCAAAAACGTTCTTATATTATGGGACAGAGGGAGTACTCCCTAAACATTAAGTTCTCTCGTTTTCCTCTCCACCTTGGTCACCTAGACGGAGGGAGTATACTGTGCGGGCTTTTCCTGCGCGGTAGGAGGTGGGACAGTTCCGCCTAGTCGGTTCGACAGAGACGTGAGAAGACGAGGGAGTAGGCTGCTGCAAATGTAGGGCTGTGTGATTTGACATCGAGTTACTGCTGGATAGGTGGGGCCCCGTGATTTGACTTGCCATTATCATTATAACTGCGGCGCTATGACCGGCGTGAGTCTCCTGATTCCTGACCACCTCCATACAGGTGCCTCTCCCAATGCTCCACCATGTAGTAGAGGCTGGCTCTTGCATGAGAGCCCACTTCTCCACTTTTTCCTTGCCTCTCTTTCCTCCACATATGCAAAAATGCCATGTAAAGCACACTATTGTACTTAGGTTGGTCGTAATGGAGATTATCGTATACTAGTATCATGCATATGATACTTTTGTATGATACTACATCCGTAATGCATAGTATCATGTGTTGGTATCATAGGTAGTTTATTTATTGTCATGCATGACACATTGTAGCACATCATTTAATATGATACTACAGTAAGTATCATATTATGATACTCAACTCTCTCTTTTCTTCATTTAATTCGACGTCACCTCATCAAGATTGCATAGTTGGCATGCATGATACTACTCCCATTACAAGCAGCCTTAACTTGCTCCTACACGTGCTAAGCTTGCCACATAGGCATAAAGTCTGATGTGGCAAGTTAATCAAGAAGAGAGAGACTAGTTTGGTGACCCAAGGAAGAAATGGTGCTAAGCGCGTGTACCTAGGTGAAAAGACAATTTTGAGTCTATAGCTAATTAAATGAAGCAAACTTAGCAACACCATTTCATTGGAAGAGGTCACTCCTTGGCAAATGCAATAAATACTAGTACTCCCTGTGTCCTAGTGTCAAAAACATTCTTATATTATGGGACGGAGGGTGTATGAAGAAAGAGATAGAGAGGAGTAAAAAAACAAATACACTTATAGCCAACCTTATAGCTAACCTTGTTGTAGTATGAGTGACCAAGTGATGACTATGTATGGCATGCCAACATCAGATAGCCTATTGCACCGTGTTAAATCTCCAAGGGCGCGACCGCGCGAGCGACGCGACAGTCGTGGTAGGCGCGACCATGATACGGGCTGCTGGCAGCCCTTGGATCTGAGATCAAAGGGTCGCATGCTAAGTTGCTGAAAATTTGCAGAATAACCCTCCAGGATAGGATATTCACCCATAGGTCTAGAATCACGCCATGCAACCGTTCGATCTCAAATCTAAGGGCTCTCGGAAGCCCGTATCATGGGAGAATGGAAAGCCACTACCCTGCCGTTCGCACGCTGGCAGTTCGCTCCTACTCGTCCCGGCACGTCCTTCAAAACTATGGCGGTTCGCTCCTAGTCGTCCCGTCCATTCACATTACGGCCGTTCCACTAATCCTAACCCTCCTCCCAAATCCATGGCGTCCCAAATCTCCACGATCGGCGGTGGGTACAAGGTTAGAACCATCACCGGCAACGAGTTCGATGTCATCTACACCCGTTCTTCCGCGATGGTGAAAGGATGCCTTTCTCGCTTCAGACGCATGTTCGAAGACTCAGATGATGAGCGGGTCGCTGGGCTAGATGTTGAGTACACCACAGTCCTGGGATGAGAGAAGGATCTAAAGGACGAAGGGAGGAAGAAGCCCGCCGTGATCCAGGTTTGCGTGCATGACTTATGCTCGGTCTACCACATATGCCATGCCAATGTTGAATGCCTGGATTTTAAGGACTTCCTATAGAACAACCTAGTCCAATTCGTTATTGTAGATGTTGGTAACGACAAAGAAGTACTGGGTCGGGTAGGCCTCATTGTAGGCAACACCTTCGACCTCCAGAAGAATCGGCTGGTGTCCTCTCGTCAGTCTTCAATGCTGACCCTGGCAGGAGCCATGGTTCATCCTTCGTATGGTAAACTGGAGAAACCTCCATACATGTTTCATCGTTATGCATGGCAGCGGAATGTACTAGATATAGACCACATCCACTACGCTGCAATGGATGGCTACCTTTGTTTCAATATCTACAAGGGTTGGATGAAGAGCAAGAGCCAAGTGTGCGGTTCAAGCAAAGAAGTATCGGCCAAGAAGAAGTGGGACAAGGACGAAGTCGAGGACATGGACTAGGACTCCGAGTAAGGTGGCAGTGTCGTTGCTCATGGTGGTTCTAATGCAGTGTCTCTGGAATAGTTGCAAAGTTTAATTTCAGGTGTGCTTAATTTAATTTGAGGGGTGTGTTGTGCTGAGCCCCCAGCAGAACTATGTTATGTTTCTTCTTGTTACTTTAACTCTTTAGTACGTACATACTAGTATTTCTTACATTTCATCTTTTAGTTGGTATAGTACTACCACTCGTTTCTTCACATTATATACGTACAATATATATGGCCAACATCATATAGCCAGCAATTTAGTTGTCAAAGAATTTCAGGGTGCTTAGTTTTGTCAAAGAATTCCAGGATGCTTAGTTTTATTTGAGGGGTGGGTTGTGTTGGACACCATTATTGTGACTAGCCTTTTTAATAGTACTATATGCATAATTTGGCGACGAGCGCTTCTCTATATGTACCACCTTTTTTTTAATTTCAAGTTTTGCTCCATGGCGCAATCCATCGATACTACTGCTGTACAAAAGTATACATTTTTTAAAAGGCTGGAGAGCGGGGCAGTCTAGCTCGGTTGGTTTCACGAGAGGCGAGGGCCTTTGTGATTTGATGGCTCATTACTGCTGTCAAATCGAATAGTACTGCACCGCCCGCTACACGCCCGACGCCTCCATTAAACCCCTTCGTTAAACCCGCATGCAAACCAAGAATCCTACTCCGGCCACACGTCCGTTCATGAGCAGGCCGGAATTAAATGTAACACTGGCCGAGCTCCTCCCGTCCACCCTCAGTTTAAACGAGGCCAGACACCGGCCAAGCTCCGACCATCCGCCCTCTATTTACACGAGGCCAGACAGACAGCGGGCAAGAATCGCACCCCTCCGCCGCTCCCCCATCTCCTCCTTCACCATTTTCTCCACTCTTCCGATGGCTTCCGATGAGCCGTTCTTCGGCATATTACCCGGCTGGGTGGCCTGCCGAGCCCTCCGGATACAGGCGAGGCTGCTCGGTGCTTCACCAACCTCGCTTGGCCCGACGGAGCCAGTTGCCGCCCCAAGCAGGCGCGTGGTTCAGCAACTCGCCGCTCCAGTTCAGCTCGATGAGGAGTGGTGAGTTGCTCCACGCCGGCACAACGGCGAGCACGCCGGTACGGGCGCCGTCACTGCCGCGTTGTACCGCGCCACCAGTGTCTGCGGTGGCTGTGCCTCCCGTGTTTGTGGGCGCGCCTCTCATGCCTGCGACAGCGCCATGCAGGCAGAGACAGAAGTCGGGTGCGTGGAGAGCGACGAGTCGGTGGCCAGCTTCTCCGTGTCCGCTTCCATCATCGAGGAGAAGTAGAACACGGGAGGCTGCCGCCACTTGGGACCCATGAAGGCCACCGCCGAGGCGACGATCGCGGATTCAGGTGGTTTCTTTGCTACTTCGTCTCTTCCGAGGACCTTCATCGACCCCGCAAGTGTCTGATGGACATGAGGAAGACAAAGGGCTCCGCGGGCGGCCATTTAGAACTAAAATAAGTCTAGATACATCCATTTCTAGGACAAGTATTTCCGGATGGATGGAGTATTAATTATACAAGAGAGCTGGATTGGCACCTCTTAGTTCATGTAAATGTAATGAAATCCATCATGTTTATATGAAGATCCGGCTTTTTATATGAAATCCTTCATGCTTATATGAAATCAGTCCGTGTTTGCACGAAATTCATCTGGTTGGTTAGAGTTGTAAAAATGTATGCCGCTGGCATTTGATGTCGTCCTCCACGGAAGGAAGCGGGAGGAAATTTGTCGGCTGCCGTTGGAGATGCTCTTTATGCTGGAAATAATAGAGTGACATCCAATCCATTTGAGTTAATTGCCTGTATGATTGTCCCTCTATAAAAAGTTAATTGCATGTACAGTGTACACGTGACTTGCAGGGTGGCTACAGCTTCATACAGAAAGTTAAAAAGAAACAAGTCCATCCTTAATCTTGTATTCTAAGTACTCTATGGGTTTCACTATCAGTACAGTAGCGAAAGAAGTATATATTAAATAAGTAGAGTAATATATAATATAAAAATCTAAAGTTAAAAGACAGAATTCGAACTCATGTCATCGCGTTGTGAGCATCCGGCGCTAACCAGCCCAACACATTTTTGTTGTAGACCATGCTGGAGATATATCTCCATGTCTACTCTTATATATACTCCATTCGTTCCTAAATATTTGTCTTTTTCAGATTTCAAATGGACTACCACATAAGGATGTGTACGTATACATATTTTAGAGTCTTGATTCACTCATTTTGCTCCGTATGTCTTTTCAGGAAGGGGTCAGATTTGTCCTTGATTTATTTATGAGGTATCCAGATGGCATTGCACCGCCAAGAAAAGAGGGTAACATCAAAATTATGGACTACTTTTTTGAGTATGTTGGTAAGGTGCGGTCATAGTCACTTGTTGAAATCTCTAAAAAGACAAATACTCCCTCCGTCCGGAAATACTTGTCATCAAAATGGATAAAAGGAAATGTATCTAGACGTATTTTAGTTTTAGATACATCTCCTTTTATCCATTTTGATGACTAGTATTTTTGAACGGAGGGGGTAGAAAACAGAGTTGGTGATGATGGTGTGCGTGACATCCTGCAATATAGGCTGTCGGATTTCTATCTAACGGATAGGAAAGAAACTATGGCAATTTTGCAAAAATATACCCACACGTCTGTTCACGTTCGCAAATAAGGCCTTCCCTCGTTCAGCCTTTTCTCTCACAAGATAAACTACTCATCCAAATGCATCTTGATGTTCCGTGCAACGCACGGGCAGCTAGCTAATTTCTTTCAAAATAGTTGCTGCGATAATTGGGTTGAAGTGATATATTTTATGTCTGCCTGAATGATTTCAGATTCACTAGTAGTAACAAAGAAAAGGTTGCCTTGTTAATTAACAGAAAACAGGGTGAAAACTATCACATGAGGCCGGTAAAAACAAGGCACACTGGGTTCAGCGTCATCTTCACTACAGCTGTGCGCACGCGAGAAGTCTACATATCGAGGGGGCTACCGAGCGAGGCACCGAGACACAATGTTTGAGAGAGAAACCAATTGACAGATTATGATCAGATCGAGTTGTCACCCTTCTGCTATCATTGTTGGGAGGGGGGTGGCGGGAGAAAGACGTATCGAGAGTGTGTGCGGTAGGCATAGAGGCACAACTAGCGTGTGTGTGTGTGTTTGAAAGAGGAGTAGATAGATTATTATCAAGATCGATGTGCCACCCTACTCCTTCGGTGCCGGGTAGTGTGTGTGTGTGTATGTTTGAGAGAAGCCAGTCGATAGATTAGTATCAAGGTCGAGGTGTCACCCTACTCCTTCGGTGTTGGGAAGTGTGGGTGTGTGTGTGGGGGGGGGCAGTGACACTCACATATCTCTACTCTTATAAAAAACAGAGTTGGTGATGAATTCCTGCCATCCTGCAATATAGGCCACCCGATTTATATCCGACGGATAGGAAGGAAACTGTGGCAATTTTACAAAAAGATACCCACACCCCTCTCTGCATTTGCAAATAAGGCATTTTGTCGTTCATCCTTTTGTCCCACAAGATAAACTTCTCATACAAATGCATCTTGATGTTCCGTGCAACGCATGGGCATATTGCTAGTAGGGAGAAGGAGTTTGTGTGACACATGTCTAGCTATATTAAGGGATAGGTAGATAGCATATGTGTGAGAGACATTATTATACTTTCAGACATTAGTGGTTGAGGGTGGGCGTAATTAAAGGGGTGGGCGTGTTAGACATAGAGAGCGTGTGTGTTTCTGTGTGAGAGACTTGTAGGACGAGGTAGAAAGACGAATTTAACCCTGACAGAGGGAGAGAAATACACGATGCCCACATGGAAATGAGATATGTATGCGTGTGAGAGAGATTGCACAATTCATTCACGTATCACTATCTAGCGATCGTGGACGTGCATCGCTTGAACATAAGTCAATATCTACTTCATATCGTGGCAAAAGGTACAATATCGATTCAACTCTATAAAGATTGGACACTCACATATCACATTTTGTTCTATTTAAATAAACCTTTTCATTTGTGCATGCCAAAGTTACAGTGATGTTTCTTCAAACAACCAATGTAGCTATCATGTACATGCACCATTGTTACTCTTGCATTCAAATTCATTAGTCTTGGATGATTTAAGTTTCTATTTTGAAGTAATTTATGTAATATTCATATATGAATTCAACGGGTACGCAATTTATGAAATGGAGTCTATGTAATAATATGAGGTAACACTTTTAAGTAGCTGACTACAATATCCATTTCTTTTTGTGCGCCTCTACACTAACACATCAATGCATTATGTTTAAAGTAAATAACGAAGGGACACTTGCCTTTTTACCCCTAGTTGGTTCTTACCCACGGGTTTTGCCCTTACTTTTCGAGCTTGCTCAGTTTTGCCCTTACTTTTTCCGTCATGGTCCCTTGAATGCCCTTTGACCGTTTGACCAAAACTTTGAAAATTCATAACGAATTCATATGAACTCAGAAAAATACAAATAAGATATCAAAATGTTCAGATAAACATTACCTTTATGTGCATATCATTTGCATTCAGGACAAAAGCACCCTTTAAACCACTTGAGGTAATTAATGGTATTAACATTATTAAAAATAAAAAGGTATAAACAATACTTTTTTCATGAATAAAAATTACATGCAATGTAAGTGATGTTTTCTGAACATCCAGATATCTTATTTGCATTTTTCTGAATTCGTTTCATCTTGTTATGAATGTTATAAGGACTTTGACCATTATTTGGAAACTTCATAACAAGTAGATACAAACTCAGAAAAATGCAAATAAGATATTAGGATGTTCACAAAACATCACCTACATTTGCATGTAATTTTTATTCATGAAAATATATTCTTTATACCTTTTTATTTTTAATAATGTTAATAACATTAATTACCTCAGGTAGTTTAAATGATGCTTTTGTCCTGAATGCAAATGATATACACATAAAGGTAATGTTTATCTGAACATTTTGATATCTTATTTGTATTTTTCTGAGTTCATATGAATTAGTTATGAATTTTCAAAGTTTTGGTCAAACGGTGAAAGGGCATTCGAAGGACCTCAACGGAAAAAGTAAGGGCAAAACTGAGCAAGCTCGAAAAGTAAGGGCAAAACCCGTGGGTAGGAACCAACTAGGGGTAAAAATGCAATTGTCCCAATAACAAATGCCACTAAATTATCTATTTACATGAGAAATACATAGGCTGAGCGTTTGATCCCTTTTTTTGTGAACGCGCCACTAAACCCATACGATTGGCCGCGCCCGTGTGAACGTCCAAGTTATCGGCGCATCATCCCGAGTTATTGTCTTTTTTTCTGGTGTGGACTTCACACCAGTTATTAACCGCTGACGCGTGCCCCGTGTACACAGTCTAGCATGACCTTCCCGCTAGCACGGTCCAAAATTAGTTGAAACCGGATATGAATGATCCCGCGGGTGGCAAAATCTCCCGCCTCCTTCTAAAATTTCCGCCAGCTTAGTCTTTAGCATGCGAAATCCCCCTTTTGTCCTTGGTGCACGAAGACCAACAATTACAATACCGCCCTCATCTACATGATAGGTCGGGGCTTCTTTGGTAACTTCCGGTTCCCCCCACTACACGGCACCCCCATTTCCTCTCCCCCTCCCGCAAAAACGACTAACTCCACAGCACCAGAGCATCTCACATCACACCGTCCGTACTTCATCGCCCTTTCTCCCCTCCCCTCTCGAAACCCTAAACTGCTCATCCACCGGCGTACCATAGCCCATTCACTGCCAGCGGCGTCCACCTTGCCGGATCTGCTTCTGCGGCCGCATCTACCCCTCCCACCTCCCCTAGAAACAAGTAGACTGCTCATCCAGCACTGTACCACAACCCATTCAGTGTCGGCCTTGTCCACGACGCCGGATCTGCTTCGCCGGTAATCTCGTCAACCGCCGCGCATCTGCAGCGGCTCACTCGTACTCCCCATCGGAGACGCTTCGTCCACACCCCTCGAAGCCGCCCCACCGACGCCCCCGTCGACGGCCTCTAATCCTCTTTGCCGACACCTTCCTCAACCCTACCGGAGCCGCTTCGCCGACACCTTCCTCAACCCAACCGGAGCCGATTCGCCGACACCATCGTCAACCCTACCGGAGTAGCTTCGCCTACACCATTCTCAACCCTACCGGGGCCGCTTTGCCAACTCACAAGTCCACGGCCTCAGATCCGCTTCCTCGCACCCTCATCCAACCTACCGGAGCAGCTTCTGATGCCACGTCCCCGGCCGCAGATCCACATTGTCGACACCACCCTTAACTCAACCACCGGAGCAGCTTCTGACGCCCCGTCCATGGCGGCAGATCTACATCGTCGACACCATCCTTAACCCAACCACCGGAGCAGCTTCTGACGCCCCGTCCACGGCCGCAGATCCGCGTCGTCGACACCATCCTTAACCCAACCACCGGAGCAGCTTCACCTACGCCCTCCTCCACGGCCACAGTTCCGCTTCGTCAACACCGTAGTCCACCCTGTTGGAAATATGCCCTAGAGGCAATAATAAAAGGATTATTATTATATTTCCTTGTTCATGATAATTGTCTTTTATTCATGCTATAATTGTATTATCCGGAAATCGTAATACACGTGTGAATACTTAGACCACAACATGTCCCTAGTGAGCCTCTAGTTGACTAGCTCGTTGATCAACAGATAGTCATGGTTTCCTGACTATGGACATTGGATGTCATTGATAACAGGATCACATCATTAGGAGAATGATGTGATGGACAAGACCCAATCCTAAGCATATGTCGGGGAAACTGATCCACGAACACCTATGGGACCGGCGGACCGAGCCCCTTTCGGTTCGGCGGGGGGCGGAGGTCGCACGAAGAGCAGATCGAGGCGAAGCACACGAGCAGTTTACCCAGCTTCGGAGCTCTCCGGAGAGATAACACTCCTACTGCTGCTTGTCTGATTGTATTGTGTTCTTGCTCGGGAGCGCTGAGTGTTACAGTACACGTGAGCAGCTAACGAGACCGAGCGTGAGTGTTTTCTGGCTTCGAACTGAGCCCCACACTATGTTGCGCATGGGCCTCCTTTTATATGCTCGAAGGGTCACCGACAGGTGGCAACGTAAACAAGGGTAAAAACATAAAAAGAGTGGTGGTTGGTACAGTTACCTGCACAGTGCATCCTACCTAACCCTGACGGCAGGGGACAAAGGCATTAAATGCCCGTCCGCGTCGCCCAAACAGTGCAGGAAAGGACCGTCAGGGACGCCACCGCTTGCCACGATGGCAATCTTGTCAGCGTCGCATGCCACCGCGCACCGCTGGGTGCACAGCCTCTCGCCACGCGTGTCTGGAAAGGCCCCATGGAGACACGTTGGTGGATGCGCTGGAGCGTGGGCACAGAGTGGCCGCTTGCCGCGGCAAGCGCCTTGCTGCGGTCGTTGTCTTGTCGCGTCCGGAAGCTTGTCGCTCACCGGGCCTTGCCGGGACGCGTGGCGCGTCGCGGCAAGTTCCTTGAGATGCCTTGGTTGGCCTTCTCGGCAAGCTCCTCTTGCTGGGGCCTTGTCTCCTTGGCTTGAATACTTTGTTCTTGAATGGCTCCAGAGGAACCACGGAGAACCTTGGTGGTCACCCGGCAAGCCTTGCCGCGGGGTGCTGCAACTGCCCGTGCACAAGTTCGGGATACTAGGGTACCCCTACTCTAGTACACCGACAGGAGCCCCCGGGCCTGGGCCACACACGGTGCCGAGCGCTGTTGGGCCAGGCCCAAAACAGGGCACGGGCACACGCGACCTGGGTTATGCCGTATCTTACTCCGTATCCACCGCGCCCTCCCCTAACGGCACGTGTTGAATGCGGCGTCGTGGGAGAGATCATGGGTGGTTTCTTTATTCGGAAGGGCAAAACGTCCGCCCCTCCCTCTTTATAAACAGGGGAAACAGGGGCAGTTCGCCCATCTCGCTGGTTGTTGCTCTGATTTCGCAAATCTCCGCCGCTCCCCCCTTCTTCTCGAAGCTGAAAGAGAGCAGCGCTCCGCCCCCCATTGCCACCAGCATCACCAATGCCGTCGATCTCCCCCACCACTTCCGCCATGGCTCCGAAAGCCGACAAGGGGAAGGGCGTGAAATCGGTCGAGGCGCAGCGGCTCGCGGCTGCGAAAGGAGAGGGCCATCTTCCCCCCTCAGCTTGACGCGAAGGAGCTGAGGGAGTACTACTACCTCTTCTGGTCGACGGGGACGCGAGCGCATCCGCGCACGAAGGTACTCTCGGCTGCCGCTTCAGAACTGGCTCCAAACGGGTACCCCTTTTTCACGCTGTTCTTCTACTGCGGGCTCTGACCGCCCTTCTCGGAATTCTTCTGCGACATCATGAACACCTACGGGTTCCGCCTCCTTGACTTCACCCCCAATGCCGTTCTGACCATGGCAGTTTTCGCACACCTTTGCGAAAACTTTGTCGGGGTCCATCCAACCGTAGCCCTTTTTCGCCACTTCTTCATGCCTTGGGTTGAGAGAGGAGAGCCTCTTGCCGGCGGGATCGCTTGGATCTCGAGAGTCGGCAAGAAGGAAGCACATCTGGAGGGTGAGCTCCGCAGCAAGTGGGAGGAGTGGAGAGCAGAGTGGTGCTGGATCGTCGAGGAGAACCCGCAGCCATTTACTGCCCTACGACAAGCCCCAATAGTGCGCGACAACGATTGGAGCAACGTGGCCCCGGAAGACGGTAGGCTGAAAATCGCCATCACCTGAATCCTCCGCCTCAGGCTTGCCGAGCTCACCGTAGGCGTCGTTGGCGCAGATTTTCTTCGCCGCCGCATCGCCCCCCTGCAGGAGAGGGGGAGACCTGCCTGGGAGTTCAAGAACTCGGCGGATATCATGAGGCTGCGCCCGGGCCTCAACTTCAACTTCACTGTCCTGGAGCTGGATGCGATGCTCCTGGAGCTGTTCAAACGCGATCCTCAGCATCCCTTCATGCTGCCGAGGGGTGTTGTTCCGTTGTGCAATAATTCTTCGCTCGACCGGATCCGCGCAATGATGCCGTTGTGCGATTCACACGGAGTCGCCCCAACTTGGCAAGAACATGCGGATGACGTCGTGCGGGCGTTCTTCGATGATTTGGTAGAAGTGCCGGTCCGCGCTGATGAACAGAAGAGCCTCACCCGCGACACCACTGATGATGAGATGCAGCGCATCGCCACCAGGCTGGAAGAGGTGGCGGCAGCAGTTGCCGCGGGCGAGTTCGGGTTCACCGTGGAGGAGGCAGAGGCAGCAGAGGCGGCAAGCCTTGCCGAGCACGAGGAGTTTGCCGGCGAGGAAGAGCTTGCCGGGCCTGAAGATGAGCCGAGCGAGCCCGGCGAGGGAGATCTTATCGGGCCCGATCTTTCGGACAACTTGCCGGAAGTGGAGCCCCCAGCTGCACCAAGAAGGCGTCTTCGCAAAGCCGGGGACGTAGCGGGGTGGCAAACGAGTCAACAGCCGCCGAGCCGCGCGACACGCTCTACTGCGGCAAGCACTGTTGCCGCGGGAGCGCCTCACGCTGCTGCGGCAACTGGAGCGTGATCTTCCCGGTCCACCGCTACCGCCCCTGCCAAGCGGGCAAGGGAACCTACTCCTCCGCCTCGCCGTACCGGAGGTGAGCCGGACTTCGATCTCTCCGCGCTCAGCTCCGACGAGGAAGAAGAAGAGTAAGATTCTTTGGTGTTCTTGTAATTCTTCAAACTTGTTGCTTTGTCTTGTATCTGACTTGCTTCACTCTAAACCCATTCCTTTTCAGGACGCTGGCCCAGAGAGCGGCGAAGAGAGCCAAGGTCCCGGTGATTGTCATAGAGGACGAACCTACCGCGACGACAGAGGACATGTCCGAGACCACCTTGTCGGACCCGGCAACTATTCCTTAAAGCAACCCCCAGCGCAGCCCCCCACGTAAGTATATAGTTTACTTCATGCTGTCAGGCGCGCATGGTTGCTCTTTCCTTTGCTGATATCCAACTGCTGGTTTGTGTAGGAGCAGAGCAGCCTCATCAGGAGGACTCAGAAGCCGCTCCCGAAGCACCATCTGCTTCGACTACACCGCCAAGGGAGGATTCCCCGGCAAGGGAGCGCTCTCCGGCAAGGGAGAACTGTCCGGCAAGGGACAGTTCTCCGGCAAGGGACGACACCAGCGATCCTCCGGCGGTTGAGACCGCGACCGCAGATCCTAGCACAGGTAATCTTCTTGCTTGAAAACTTCCCTTGGGTTCTTCTTCTTCTGATCTTCTTTTTGGATATTTGCTTGACTTCTCTCCCTTTTCCGTTCGTCAGATCCACCTGCCACGGAGCCGATGGAAACCGAGGTCGCTGGCGAGGAGGGCGCGCGCGGCAATACCGACGACGCCGTCGCCACCGAAGGAGAGGCCGACGCTGATGAGCCCGCCGGCGAAGAGGTCGCCGAAGCTACCGCCGCAGAAGCTGGCGAGGAATCCGGCGATCGCACTGACGGCCCCGAGGCCGCAGGAGCGCCAGGCGCTGCACCGACCGCCGATCCCTCCGCCGCTGCTGCAGCACCAGGCTCCGAAGAGCCCCATCCTGGCGCCTACTTGAAGGCCGGCGATGGTATCTTCATCAAGCTCCCCTGGGCGTCAAGCTCCAGGGCGCCGGTCGAAGGAGAAATATTGGACGGAGAGGTGCTTGCCTCCGCTGGGCTGACGTTGGTCGACGCGCCAAGCAGCAGCAGCGATGAGCCTGAGGAGGAGCGGCTGCTGCGGAAGCTGCTATCGCTCTACCGCGCCCGACAAGCCAAGCTAGCATCCCGAGAAGCACTTGTCGCAAAGGCGGGAGTGGACATCGAGAAGCGCGCGGAGGAGCTGCGGGGTCTCAGGCAAGAAACTCTCCGATCCCTGGCAGAGGAGCGGGAGCAACTTCTCGAGGAGCGGAAAGCCTTCCTCCTCGAGAAGGCTGAAGCTGAAGAGAAGCAACGGCTTGTCGCCGAGGATCTATTTGCGTAGGAAGGAGAGTTGGCACAGCGCAAGGTCAACCTTGACAGCCACGAGGAGGAGCTTGCCGTGCGTGAGCAAGCGATTGGCGGGGCTCTCAAGGAAGCAAGGGATGCTGCCGCAGCTGCTGAGGCCGCCAAGAAGGAGCTGGAGACGAAGGTGGCGCAACTGGAGGCAGATCTCAAGGCGAGCGGCGAGGAGCTTGCTGTGCTCAAGCGCGAGTGCGAGAAGGACGCTGCTGCTCATGGTGAGCTGCAGGGTCTTCTCGCTGAGAGGAGCAAGGAGCTCAGCACCGCCAAGGATTCCAATGCAGACCTGGAGTTGAAGCTGGCCACCTTGACTCAGACGCTGGACGGCACCAGGGAGCGGGAGGTGGCCTTGTCAGAGAAGATCAAAGCCGATGAGGCGCTGCTGGCGAATGCTGCTGCCGCCCACGATGCCTTCAGGGAGACTGTGGATCACTGGACTGAGGGTCTTGTGGATCTTGCCGCCGCCATCGATGGGGAGCTGGCGCAACTGGGGATGGAGGAGCTCGGGTACTCCTCCGACGAGCACCTCCAACCTAGCGCCAAGCTCAGCTTGTTCTTCAAAGGCGTGGCGACGACCCTCCAGCGACTCCGGGAGAAGATCCCAAAGCAGCTGGCTGACGAGTCGCGCAAGATCTGCGCAGGAGCTCTCCAGAAGGTGCTGATGAAGGTGGCCTTCCGCAACCCAGGCCTCAACTTCACCAACGTCCTCAAGTCCTTGCCGCCAGATGCTGATCTGGAAGCGCTCAAGGCCCTTGTCGCACCCATTATGGACAAGGTGAGCGGAATCAAGAGGGTTGAGGGTGATCGCGTAGATTAGGCCGCCCGTTTTCTCTTTCTCCTTGTCGCTGCTAGCCATGTCATGAGAGCAATCTGTTAGAGCTGCGACAAGCTATATTGTAATATAACTCTATTTTGGGTAGAGATTTGCTATGTTATTTCCTTTACTAGATTCCTTCCTTTGTATGTTCTTGCCCTACGCTTTTAGGGAACTTGCCGGCGCAGGCACCTTAGCCGCGAGCGCTGAGTGCGGGACATCAGCAGCCTGCTGGCGGTGCCGCTTCCGACAAGAAACCTTGTCGCAGCTAGTCGCAGCTCACTTAAATTGTTGAGCGGACTCTAAACAAAGTAAGGGCGCAACTAGCTACGAGTTGGTTCTTCTGCGCACAGGTTTTCCATACAAAGTACGGTCGTTCGAGGAAGATAACTTAAAAATTTAAAACTAATTGCTCAGACTCTGGCAACTTAGCTTTTCTGTCATCTGCTTTCCGGTAAGGCGAAACTTCCTTGAACGATGCCTGGTCCACACCATTATCTTCTCCTTCCCCCCCGGCAAACTTGTGGGCGAGGGAATCTTCCTTTCCTTTGAGAAGGAGAAAGAAGAGAAAATAAAGATATGGAGCCTTACGGCTCGTTATTGCTTACCGGGGGTAGGTGCTGCACAAAGTGTCAGATAACGCATGCAAACATAAAGTAGAAAGCATGAAATTGACAAGATGTGTGGAGCACATGAGCTTTACTTATGCACGGGATCTGCGCCCGACTTTGTACAAAGGATTACATGCAACATCGGCAAGACTTGTACAAAAGGTGGTTGCCGGAACGGGTTCCGGCAACCGCGCCCTACGGGTAAAACTTACGAAGATGCTCAATGTTCCAGGAGTTGCTCACCGGAGTGCCATCTTCGGTCTCAAGGCGGACAGCGCCAGGCCTAGTGACTCATTTCACCCGGTAAGGGACTTCCCACTTTGGCGTCAACTTGTTGGAATTCTTGGCGGATTGAACGCGCCGAAGAACAAGGTCGCCTTCCTCGAAACTTCTGGCATTAACTTTGCGGCTATGGTAGCGGCGCAAAGCTTGCTGGTATCGAGCAGCTCGTACAGTAGCCTGAATACGGTCTTCCTCAAGGAGCAGTGCGTCATCTTGCCGCAGCTGCTCTTGCTCAAGCTCATCATAAGCGAGCACTCGAGGTGACCCGTATACGAGTTCCGTGGGGAGAACTGCCTCTGCTCCATAGACTAGAGCGAAAGGTGTTTGGCCAGTGGCTCGATTTGGCGTCGTCCTGATCGACCAAAGAACCACTGGCAGCTCCTCAATCCAGTTCTTTCTGCACCTGCGCAGCCTGTCGAAAGTCCTGGTCTTGAGCCCGCGCAGCACTTCAACATTTGCCCTCTCCGCTTGACCGTTGCTTCTCAGATGAGCAACAGAAGCGAAGCAGACCTTGGCGCCAAGATCTTGGACGTACTGCATGAAGGTGCGGCTCGTGAATTGTGTGCCATTGTCGGTGATGATCCTGCTAGGGATCCCGAAACGGCAAACAATAGACCTGAAGAACTTGACTGCTGACTGTGCTGTCACCTTCCTCACTGGTTCCACTTCCGGCCACTTTGTGAACTTGTCGATTACAACGTACAAGTACTCAAAGCCCCTGACAGCTCGGGGAAAGGGGCCGAGGATGTCGATCCCCCAGACCGAAAATGGCCAGGATAAAGGGATCGTCTGGAGAGCTTGAGCTGGTTGATGTATCTGTTTGGAGTGGAACTGGCACGCTTCACACTTGGTTACTTGTGCAGTTGCATCCTGGAGGGCTGTTGGCCAAAAGAAACCTTGCCGGAAAGCTTTGCCGGCAAGCGCTCTTGCACCAATGTGGTGACCACATATGCCTCCATGTATCTCTACCAACAGCTTTTGTCCATCTTCCCGATGAATGCACTTCAATTTCACACCGTTGAGTCTTCTTCTGTACAATGTGTTCTCGACAAACTGGTACATACTTGACTGCCAGGCTACCTTTTCCGCTTCTTCTTGCTCTTCGGGAAGTTCTCCTGTCTGAAGGAAACGGACAATCTGCTGTGCCCATGTTGGAGCTTGCGGCTGGACAACAAGGACTAAAGGCACATCTGCTGCTGCGGGAACATCCGCTTCTACGGCGAGAATCTGCGGCTCAGCCGGAGCTTGATGTTCCCCGGCAAGCTTGCTAGAGCAAAACTTGTCGGGAGCGTCTGCTTCAACGGAACAAACCCTAGGGCTTGCCGGAGCAGACTGCTCCTCAGCATCCTTGGTGTTGATTTTGATGACCTTCTTGGCGGCGGCTTCGGGGAGCTCTGCCGGAAAATAATCACCAGAAATCAACTTCCTCTTATTGATCTGTCCAGTTGATGGTGTCACAGATGGCTGAGTCAGCTTGAGCACAAAGATCCCTGGTTCCACAGGTAACTTAAGTGCGGCGCACTTTGACAGGCCATCAGCAATGTCGTTCTGAGCTCTTGGAACATGTTCCATCTATAGGCCGTCAAAGTGCTCTTCTAGCTTTCTCACTTCATCAACGTAAGCTTTCATCAACGGACTCTGATAATTCTTGTTCACTTGGTGGACGACAAGCTGTGAGTCACCCCTGACAATGAGCTTCTTGATCCCAAGGTCTGCTGCGATCCTGAGACCGGCAAGCAAACCTTCATACTCTGCAGTATTGTTTGTTGCTTGCTCCTTGGGAAAGTGCATCTGGACTACGTACTTGAGGTGCTCTCCGGTGGGTGCGACAAGCAGCACGCCCGCACCGGCGCCTTGCAGCGAGAAGGCACCATCAAAGTACATCAACCACTCTTTGCTTGCTTCCTTGACGGGGATGCTCGTTTCTGAAATTTCTTCATCTTGTGTTGGTGTCCATTCTGCTATGAACTCCGCCAACGCCCTGCTTTGGATAGTTGAAGTGCTCTCAAACTTTAGGGCAAAGCTTGACAGTTCCAGTGCCCACTCGACAATGCTGCCTGTTGCTTCTGGATTTTGCAGTATCCTCTTCAGCAGAAAACGTGTGACGACTGTGATCTCATGTGCTTGAAAGTAATGGCGCAGCTTTCTCGAGGCCATGAGAAGGCCGAAAAGCAATTTCTGCACACCAGAGTACCTTGACCTAGCCCCCTGCAGAAGGGAACTGACAAAGTAAACTGGGCGCTGCACTATTCTCTTCTGCATTTTCTCATGTGCCTACGCAGATCCATCTTTGTCGGGACCAGAGCTTGCCGGCGAAGCCCCCTGCTTGTCACTGGATGCATCTGCCGAGGTTGCTGGCTCATCATCTGCTTCCCTCTCCACCACTAACGCAGCATTAACCACTTGATTGGTTGCCTCTATATATAGCAGCAACTTCTCTTGTGGCCTAGGTGCGAGAAGTGTTGGAGTGGAGGATAGGTATCTCTTTAAGTCCTGCAGCGCAGCCTCCGCCTCCGGAGTCCATTTTATTGGACCTGCCTTTTTCAATATTTTGAAAAATGGCAGGGCGCGCTCAGCAGATCTAGAGATAAACCTATTGAGAGCAGCCACGCAACCGGCAAGCCTTCATACATCCTTGACGCACTTTGGTGCTTCAATCTGCTCGATGGCCTTGATCTTGTCGGGATTGGCTTCAATTCCCCGCTGAGACACGAAGAACCCGAGAAGCTTGCCGGAGGGGACTCCAAACACACACTTCTTGGGGTTCAGCTTGAGGTTGATCTTGCGCAGATTTGCAAATGTTTCGTCTAAATCTTGAATCAGGGTCGCCCTGTCCTTGCTCTTGACCACTATGTCATCCATGTAGGCTTCCACATTTCTGTGTATTTGCGGCTCAAAAGCGTGATGGACTACCCTTGCAAATGTTGAACCAGCATTTTTTAAACCGAAAGGCATTCGCACGAAACAGTATGTGCCACATGGAGTGATGAATGCGGTCTTCTCCTCATCCTCTTCCGCCATGAAGATCTGATGGTATCCTTAGTATGCATCAAGAAATGAGAGAAAATCACATCCGGCCGTGGAGTCAACAATCTGATCGATGCGTGGCAAGGGAAATGGGTCTTTGGGACAAGCTTTATTGACATTAGTGAAGTCGATACAAAGCCTCCATTTTCCGTTAGCCTTGCGCACGACTACAGGATTGGCCAACCGCGTAGGATGGAGCACTCCTCTGACAAGGCCTGCTGCTTCCAATTTCTTGATCTCTTCTGCGATGAATTCTTGGCGCTCCACTGCCGGTTTCCTGACTTTCTGCTTGACGGGCCGTGCATGAGGACAGACGGCAAGATGGTGCTCGATTACTTTCCTGGGAACACCGGGGATGTCAGACGGTTGCCACGCAAACACGTCGACATTCGCCTGCAGGAAAGCAACGAGCGTGCTTTCCTATTTAGGGTCGAGAGTGGCACTGATGGTGAAGGTACCACCAATGCCGTCCTCCTTGGCGGGCACCTTCTTGGTCTCTGGTGGAGCTGCCATTGTCTTCTTACACTTGCCGGTGGAGCTCGATGGTGCGTCCTCGACGGTAGCGCAGCACTCCGAAGAGGTGCGCTTGCCGGAGTGGGCATCAGAACTCTTGCCGGACTTGGTCTTCTTCTTCCCCCCGGGAGCTTCAGCGGCAAGTGACTTGCGATCCGTTGCGGCTGCTGCTTCCCGGTAGATCTTGTCGGCGCAGATAAGAGCATCCTTCTTGTCGCCAGGGACAGAGATGGCACTTATCGGGCCTGGCATCTTCAGTATGTTGTATGCATAGTGAGAGGCTGCCATGAATTTGGCGAGCGCTGGACGACCTAGTATCCCATTGTAAGGCAATGGAAAGTGAGCAACATCAAAAGTGACCCTCTCAGTCCTGAAGTTTAACTCGCTGCCAAATGTCACCAGCAACGTGATCTTTCCCTTCGGTTTGCTCCTTCTCGGATTGATTCCTTGGAATGTGCCGGTTTCTTCGAGCTCCCTGTCAGGGATCTGGAGTTTCTGGAGTACCGCGGAGGAGATCAGGTTCAAGCCGGCCCCGCCGTCAACTAGCATCTTAGTGACTTTGAGGTTGCGGATAGTTGGTGAAACCAACATCGACAAGCACCCGACCGCAGTTATGCGATCAGGGTGGTCCTCAATATCAAAGATGATAGGCGTGCTGGACCATTTCAGAGGCTTGCGTGACTCGACGGGTGGTTCTGCTGCATTGACTTCCCGCACCCATTGCTTGAGCTGGCGGTGTGAAGTATGCAGAGAAGCACCACCATCAACGCACAGGACCTCTGTGGCTTTCTAGAACTCCTGCTCATCGGTCTCCTCATCATCCATGTCTTCATCGTCGTCGTCATCTTCATCCTTGTCGCGGCCGCGGGGAGGTCTGTCTCCTTGCCGCTGCTTGGCCTTGCCGCGACGTCCTCCCCGGCCGGGGCGTTTCTTGCCGGATCCTCCAACACCTTCCTGGGCCTTCTCCTTGTCGCGTCGCTCGTATTCAGCCTTCTGCTGCTCAACAAGCTGCTCGACCTTCTTGCAGCTCTGGAGATCATGGCCCTTGGTGCGGTGGATCTTGCAGTACTGCTTGTTGGTGCTGTCTTGCTTGTCGGCGACCGCCACAGCTGCGGCAACCTACTTGTCAGAGCTACCAGCTTTGGCTTTCTTGCCGGACTGCTCAACAACTAGCTTCTCTTTGCCTTTCTTCTTCCTGTTGTTCCGCCGCCGGTTTTTCCTTGCCGGGGCAGTCTCCTCACTATCAGATCCTCCTGCTCCTGTATTTTCTCCGGGGAGTCTCCTCCCTTCCTCAGCACGCGCACACTTGTCGGCTAGGGCATATAGCTAACTGACGTCTCTGATCTTGCACATCGCCATCTCCTCCCGCATCCTGCGGTTTTGCACGTTCTGATGGAACGCGCTGATTACCGCGGCAGGGTGGACATCTGGGATGTTGTGCTGTACGCGGCTGAATCTCTTAATATACTTGCGCAGGGGCTCTCCTTCCTTCTGGGCGAGCAGATGAAGGTCACTCTCTTGGCCATGAGGCTTGTGGCCGCCTGTAAAGGCGCCGACAAACTGATGGCATAGATCTGCCCAAGAAGATATGGAGTTGTCCGACAAGTGCATGAGCCAGGATCTGACGTTGGGTTTGAGCACCAGCAGGAAGTAGTTGGCAAGGATCTTGTCATCCCGTCCCCCGGCAGCTTGCACCACAATGGTGTAGATGCTGAGGAACTCCGATGGATGCGTCTTGCCGTCATACTTCTCTGGTAAGTCTGGCTTGAAATTCTTCCTGCTGGGCCACTGGACTTGCCGCAGCTCACGAGTGAACGCAGGGCAACCTACCGCGTACGGCAAGTCGCCTGGTTCCCCTGGCGCGTGCATGTCGACAGAGGGCCCAGCGCTCTAGTCAGATTGATGCCGCGCTTTTCTTTTGCGCTCGATGCGAGTACGAGCGTCTTCTTGCTGTCGTTCGTGAAGAACTTGGCGCTGATCGCGACGAGCTCGTGGATCCGACGATGCGGTGGAGTCGCTATCGAGGTTGATCCGGCGAGTCGGCGATCTTGGCCTTCGGGATGGAGAGTGCATGGTGGTCGCACCCCCACCGGTTCCGTCGCCACTGGCTCGCGCCTGGCAGTCCTGCCATGGCAGCGATGTACTCGGCTTCCGCGGAGTGTCACCGTTGGCGAAGCCGATGAGACTCTGAATGGTGGCCCTCCATTCATCGATCTTGTCTGACGTTGGAGGGTAATCCAGGAGCAGTTGAGCTCGCACCAAAGCTTCTGTTGGAGTGGTGGGCAGCAGTGGCGAACGGTGCGAGGAGCGGGATATGCTCGGACTTCTAACTATGTTAGAAGGAGCAGTACCCTGTCCAGGCGACCGTGTCTCGCTCGTGCCAGTATGCTGGCGTGCATGCTGGTCTTGAGCGCCCCGAGATCCACCAGCTCGATCTTGGTCCAACAAGCGTATGGTACTGCGAATACCATGACGCTGTCGGTCCTGCGCCTCCTGAGATGGGCGCGGAACATGTACGGACGCCGAGGTCTGCGCAGCCTTGTCCTTAGGCCTGGCAGCACCGTGAGCTCCCTCGTCGGCGTCCGTTCCTCCGCCGGCGTCCACCCCACCACCCGCTTGCTCCGGGGGCGGTGGAATTGACGCGGACGGACCAGCTGCCTCCGAAGCCTTCTTCTTCGCTGGCATGTCGATGAAGAAGATGAAGATCTAGCTCATGTGAACGCCGGATCAGGTTCACAAAAGCTCGACTTCCCCTACCTGGCGCGCCAAAGATGTCGGGGAAACTGATCCACGAACACCTATGGGACCGGCGGACCGAGCCCCTTTCGGTTCGGCGGGGGGCGGAGGTTGCACAAAGAGCAGATCGAGGCGAAGCACACGAGCAGTTTACCCAGCTTCGGAGCTCTCCGGAGAGATAACACTCCTACTGCTGCTTGTCTGATTGTATTGTGTTCTTGCTCAGGAGCGCTGAGTGTTACAGTACACGTGAGCAGCTAACGAGACCGAGCGTGAGTGTTTTCTGGCTTCGAACTGAGCCCCACACTACGTTGCGCATGGGCCTCCTTTTATATGCTCAAGGGGTCACCGACAGGTGGCAACGTAAACAAGGGTAAAAACATAAAAAGAGTGGTGGTTGGTACAGTTACCTGCACAGTGCATCCTACCTAACCATAATGGCAGGGGACAAAGGCATTAAATGCCCGTCCGCGTCGCCCAAATAGTGCAGGAAAGGACCGTCAGGGACGCCACCGCTTGCCACGATGGCAATCTTATCAGCGTCGCATGCCACCGTGCACCGCTGGCTGCATAGCCTCTCGCCACGCGCGCCTGGAAAGGCCCCATGGCGACACGTTGGTGGATGCGCTGGAGCGTGGGCATAGAGTGGCCGCTTGCCGCGGCAAGCGCCTTGCCGCGGTCGTTGTCTTGTCGCGTCCGGAAGCTTGTCGCTCACCGGGCCTTGCCGGGATGCGTGGCGCGTCGTGGCAAGTTCCTTGAGATGCCTTGGTTGGCCTTCCCGACAAGCTCCTCTTGCCGGGGCCTTGTCTCCTTGGCTTGAATACTTTGTTCTTGAATGGCTCCAGAGGAACCATGGAGAACCTTGGCGGTCACCCGGCAAGCCTTGCCGCGGGGTGCTGCAACTGCCCGTGCACAAGTTCGGGATACTAGGGTACCCCTACTCTATTACACCGACAGCATAGCACAAAGATCGCATAGTTCGTTTGCTAGAGCTTTTCCAATGTCAAGTATCTTTTCCTTAGACCATGAGATCGTGTAACTCCCGGATACCGTAGGAGTGCTTTGGGTGTACCAAACGTCACAACGTAACTGGGTGACTATAAAGGTGCACTACAGGTATCTCCGAAAGTGTTTGTTGGGTTGACACGGATCGAGACTGGGATTTGTCACTCCGTATGACGGAGAGGTATCTCTGGGCCCACTCGGTAATGCATCATCATAATGAGCTCAAAGTGACCAAGTGTCTGGTCACGGGATCATGCATTACAGTACGAGTAGAGTGACTTGCCGGTAACGGGATTGAACAAGGTATCGGGATACCGACGATCGAATCTCGGGCAAGTAACGTACCGATTGACAAAGGGAATTGTATGCGGGGTTGCTTAAATCCTCGACATCGTGGTTCATCCGATGAGATCATCTATGAGCATGTGGGAGTCAACATGGGTATCCAGATCCCGCTGTTGGTTATTGACCGGGAGCCATCTCGGTCATGTCTACATGTCTCCCGAACCCGTAGGGTCTACACACTTAAGGTTCGGTGACGCTAGGGTTGTATGAATATGAGAATGTAGCAAACCGAAAGTTATTCTGAGTCCCGGATGAGATCCCGGACATGACGAGGAGTTCCGAAATGGTCCGGAGGTAAAGAATTATATATAGGAAGTGCAGTTTCGGCCATCGGGAGAGTTTCGGGGGTCACCGGTATTGTACCGGGACCACCGGGTGGGGCCACCTATCCCGGAGGGCCCCGTGGGCTGAAGTGGGAGGGGAACCAGCCCCTAGTGGGCTGGTGCGCCCCCCTTGGCCCCCCTGCACCTAGGGTTGGAAACCTTAGGGTGGGGGGCGCCTCTGTTGGGGAACGTAGCATAAATTCAAAATTTTCCTATGAATCACCAAGATCTATCTATGGAGAAACCAGCAACGAGGGGAAGGAGAGTGCATCTACATACCCTTGTAGATTGCTAAGCGTAAGCATTCAAGAGAACGGGGTTGAAGGAGTCGTACTCGTCGTGATCCAAATCACCGGAGATCCTAGTGCCGAACGGACGTCACCTCCGCGTTCAACACACGTACAGCCCGGTGACGTCTCCCACGCCTTGATCCAGCAAGGAGAGAGGGAGAGGTTGAGGAAGACTCCGTCCAGCAGCAGCACAACGGCGTGGTGGTGTGGAGGAGCGTGGCAATCCTGCAGGGCTTCGCCAAGCACCACGGGAGAGGAGGAGTAAGAGAGGTAGGGCTGCGCCAATAGAGGGAGAAACTCATGTGTTGGCAGCCCTCAAGACCTCAACTATATATAGGGGAGAGGGAGGGGGTGCGCCCCCTCTAGGGTTTCCACCCCAAGGGGTGCGGCAGCCCCAATCCCATCTAAGGGTGGCGGCCAAGGGGGGAGAGGGGGGAAACTTGCCCCCCAAGTTAGGTGGAAGCACCCCCTCCCCAAACTCTAGGCGCCTTGGGCCCTTTTGGGGGAGCGCACCAGCCCACCTGGGGCTGGTCCCCTCCCACACTTGGCCCATGCAGCCCTCCGGGGCCGGTGGCCCCACTTGGTGGACCCCCGAGACCCTCCCGGTGGTCCCGGTACATTACCGAAAAACCCGAAACTTTTCCGGTGACCAAAACAGGACTTCCCATATATAAATCTTTACCTCCGGACCATTCCGGAACTCCTCGTGACGTCCGAGATCTCATCCGGGACTCCGAACAACATTCGGTAACCACATACAAACTTCCTTTATAACCCTAGCGTCATCGAACCTTAAGTGTGTAGACCCTACGGGTTCGGGAACCATGTAGACATGACCGAGACGTTCTCCGGTCAATAACCAACAGCGGGATCTGGATACCCATGTTGTCTTCCACATGTTGCACGATGATCTCATCGGATGAACCACGATGTCAAGGACTCAATCGATCCCGTATACAATTCCCTTTGTCTAGCGGTATTGTACTTGCCCGAGATTCGATCGTCGGTATCCCGATACCTTGTTCAATCTCGTTACCGGCAAGTCTCTTTACTCGTTCTATAACACATCATCCCGTGATCAACCCCTTGGTCACATTGTGCACATTATGATGATGTCCTACCGAGTGGGCGCAGAGATACCTCTCCGTTTACACGGAGTGACAAATCCCAGTCTCGATTCATGCCAACCCAACAGACACTTTCGGAGATACTTGTAGTGCACCTTTATAGCCACCCAGTTACGTTGTGACGTTTGGTACACCCAAAGCATTCCTACGGTATCCGGGAGTTGCACAATCTCATGGTCTAAGGAAATGATACTTGACCTTAGCAAAGCTTTAGCATACGAACTACGATCTTTGTGCTAGGCTTAGGATTGGGTCTTGTCCATCACATCATTCTCCTAATGATGTGATCCCGTTATCAACGACATCCAATGTCCATGGTCAGGAAACCGTAACCATCTATTGATCAACGAGCTAGTCAATTAGAGGCTTACTAGGGACATGGTGTTGTCTATGTATCCACACATGTATCTGAGTTTCCTATCAATACAATTATAGCATGGATAATAAACGATTATCATGAACAAGGAAATATAATAATAACTTATTTATTATTGCCTCTAGGGCATATTTCCAACAGTCTCCCACTTGCACTAGAGTCAATAATCTAGTTCACATCGCTATGTGATTAACATTCACAGGTCACATCGCCATGTGACCAACATCCAAAGAGTTTACTAGTGTCACTAAACTAGTTCACATCATCATGTGATTAGGACTCAATGAGTTCTGGGGTTTGATCATGTTTTGCTTGTGAGAGAAGTTTTAGTCAACGGGTCTGCAACATTCAGATCTGTATGTACTTCGCAAATCTCTATGTCATATTGTAAATGCTGCTTCCACGCTCCACTTGGAGCTTTTCCAAATGGTCGCTCCACTATACGTATCCGGTTTGCTACTCAGAGTCATTCGGATATGTGTTAAAGCTTGCATCATCGTAACCCTTTACGCTGAACTCTTTATCACCTCCATAATCGAGAAACAAATCCTTATTCCTCTAAGGATAATTTTGACCGCTATCTGGTGATCCACCCCTTGATCACCTTTGTACCCTCTTTTACTGATCCATCTTGAACACCTTCAAGATCATGTCGAGGTATATGCTCATTTGAAAGTACCATTAAGCGTTTTTTGATCTATCCTCATAGATCTTGATGCTCAATGTTCAAGTAGCTTAATCCATGTTTTCTATTGAAAAACACTTTTCAAATAACCCTATATGCTTTATAGAAAATTCTACATCATTTCTGATCATCAACATGTCAACAACATATACTCATCAGAAATTCTATAGTGCTCCCACTCACTTCTTTGGAAATACAAGTTTCTCATGAACTTTGTATAAACCCAAAATCTTTGATCATCTTATCAAAGCGCACATTTCAACTCCGAGATGCTTACTCCAGTCCTTAGAAGGATCGCTGGAGCCAGCATACCTTTTAGCATCCTTAGGATCGACAAAAATTTTCTGATTGTATCACATACAACCTTTCCTTACGAAAACTGGTAAGGAAACTCGTCTTGACATCCATCAGCCAGATTTCATAAATGCAGCTAATGCTAACATGATTCCGACGGACTTAAGCATCCCTACGGATGAGAAAATCTCATCGTAGTCAACTCCTTGAACTTGTGAAAAACTCTTCGCCACAAGTCGAGCTTCATAGACGGTCACATTACTGTCCACATCCGTCTTCTTCTTAAAGATCCATTTATCTCAATGGCTTGCCGATCATCGGGCAAGTCCACCAAAGTCCATGCTTTGTTCTAATACATGGATCCTATCTCGGATTTCATGGCTTCTAACCATTTGTCGGAATTTGGGCCTACCATCGCTTCTCCATAGCTCGTAGGTTCATTGTTGTCTAGCAACATGACCTTCAAGACAGGATTACTGTACCACTCCGAAGTAGTACGCATCCTTGTCACCCTACGAGGTACGGTAGTGACTTGATCCAAAACTTCATGATCACTATCATAAGCTTCTACTTCAATTGGTGTAGGCGCCACAGGAACAACTTCCTGTTCCCTGCTACACACTTGTTGAAGTGACGGTTCAATAACCTCATCAAGTCTCCACCATCCTCCCACTCAATTTTCGAGACAACCCTTTCCTCGAAAAAGGACCCGATTCAAGAAACAATCCCTATTGCTTTCGGATCTGAATTAGGAGGTATACCCAACTGTTTTGGGTGTCCTATGAAGATGCATTTTATCCGCTTTGGGTTCGAGCTTATCAACCTGAAACTTTTTCACATAAGCGTCGCAGCCCCAAACTTTTAAGGAACAACAACTTAGGTTTCTCCAAACGGTGTCGTCTCAACGGAATTACGTGGTACCCTATTAAAGTGAGTGCGGTTGTCTCTAATGCCTAACCCATGAACGATAGTAGTAATTCGATAAGAGACATCAAGGTACGCACCATATCCAATAGGGTGCTACTTATGATGTTCGGATACACCATCACACTATGGTGTTCCGGGCGGTATTAATTGTGAAACAATTTCCACAATGTCTTAATTGTGTGCCAAAACTCGTAACTCAGATATTCATCTCTATGATCATATCATAGACATTCTATCCTCTTGTCACGAAGATCTTAAACTTCACTCTGAAATTACTTGAACCATTCAATAATTCATACTTGTGTTTCATCAAGTAAATATACTCAACATCTACTCAAATCATCTGTGAAGTAAGAACATAATGATATTCACTGCATGCCTCAGCACTCATTGGACTGCACACATCAAAATGTGTTACTTCCAACAAGTTGCTATCTAGTTCCATCTTACTGAAACCGAGGCTTTTCAGTCATCTTGTCCATGTGGTATGATTTGCATATCTCAAGTGATTCAAAATCAAGTGAGTCTAAACGATCCATCTGCATGGAGTTTCTTCATGCGTATGCACCAATAGACATGGTTCGCATGTCTCAAAACTTTTCAAAAATGAGTGAGTCCAAAGATCCATCAACATGGAGCTTCTTCATGCGTTTTATACCAATATGACTTACATGGTAGTGCCACAAGTAAGTGGTACTATCATTACTATCTTATAATTTTTTTGCATGAAAATGTGTATCACTACGATCGAGATTCAATAAACCATTCCTTTAGGTGCAAGACCATTGAAGGTATTATTCAAATAAATAGAGTAACCATTATTCTCCTTAAATGAATAACTGTATTGCGATAGACATAATCCAATCATGTCTATGCTCAACGCAAACACCAAATGACAATTATTCATGTTCAATACTAATCTTGATGGTAGAGGGAGCGTGCGATGTTTGATCACGTCAAACTTGGAAACACTTCCAACACATATCGTCAGCTCACCTTTAGCTAGTCTCCGTTTATTCCGTAGCTCTTTTATTTCGAGTTACTAACACTTAGCAACCGAACCGGTATCTAATACCTTGGTGCTACTAGGAGTACTAGTAAAGTACACATTAACATAATGTATATCCAATATACTTCTATCGACCTTGCCAGCCTTCTCGTCTACCAAGTATCTAGGGTAATTCCTCTCTAGTGACTATTCCCCTTATCACAGAAGCACTTAGTCTCGGGTTTGGGTTCAACCTTGGGTTTCTTCACTGGATCAGCAGCTGATTTGCCGTTTCATGAAGTATCCCTTCTTGCCCTTGCCCTTCTTGAAACTAGTGGTTTCACCAACCATCAACAATTGATGCTCCTTCTTGATTTCTACTTTCGCGGTGTCAAACATCGTGAATACCTCAAGGATCATCATATCTATCCCTGATATGTTATAGTTCATCACGAAGCTCTAACAGCTTGGTGGCAATGACTTTGGAGAAACATCACTATCTCATCTAGAAGATCAACTCCCACTCGATTCAAGTGATTGTTGCACTCAGACAATCTGATCACAAGCTCAACGATTGAGCTTTTCTCCCTTAGTTTGCAGGCTAAGAAAATCGTCGGAGGTCTCATACCTCTTGACGTGGGCACGAGCCTGAAATCCCAATTTCAGCCCTCGAAACATCTCATATGTTCCGTGACGTTTCGAAAACGTCTTTGGTGCCTCTACTCTAAACCATTTGACTGAACTATCACGTAGTTATCAAAACGTGTATGTCCGATGTTCGCAACATCTACAAACAACGTTTGGGGTTCAGCACACTGAGCGGTGCATTAAGGACATAAGCTTTCTACTGTCCGCATAATTGCTACTATCAACTTTCAACTATATTTTCTCTAGGAACATATCTAAACTGTGGAACTAAAGCGCGAGCTTACGACATAATTTGCAAAGATCTTTTGACTATGTTCAGGATAATTAAGTTCATCTTATGAACTCCCACTCAGATAGACATCCCTCTAGTCATCTAAATGATTACATGATCCGAGTCAACTAGGCCGTGTCCGATCATCACGTGAGACGGACTAGTCATCATCGGTGAACATCTTCATGTTGATCGTATCTACTATACGACTCATGCTCGACCTTTCGGTCTCTTGTGTTCCGAGGCCATGTCTGTACATGCTAGGCTTGTCAAGTCAACCTAAGTGTTTCGCGTGTGTAAATCTGTCTTACACCCGTTGTATGTGAACGTAAGAATCCATCACACCCGATCATCACGTGGTGCTTAGAAACGACGAACTTTCGCAACGGTGCACAGATAGGGGGAACACTTTCTTGAAATTTTAATGAGGGATCATCTTATTTACTACCATCGTTCTAAGGAAATAAGATGCATAAACATGATAAACATCACATGCAATCAAATAGTGACATGATATGGCCAATATCATATTGCTCCTTTTGATCTCCATCTTCGGGGCTCCATGATCATCATCGTCACCGGCATGACACCATGATCTCCATCATCGTGTCTCCATGAAGTTGTCTCGCCAACTTATTACTTCTACTACTATGGCTACCGGTTAGCAATAAAGTAAAGTAATTACATGGCGTTGTTCAATGACACGCAGGTCATATAATAAATAAAGACAACTCCTATGGCTCCTGCCAGTTGTCATACTCATCGACATGCAAGTCGTGATTCCTATTACAAGAACATGATCAATCTCATACATCACATATCATTCATCACATTCTTCTTGGCCATATCACATCACATAGCATACCCTGCAAAAACAAGTCAGACGTCCTCTAATTGTTGTTTGCATGTTTTACGTGGCTGCTATGGGTTTCTAGCAAGAACGTTTCTTACCTACGCAAAACCACAACATGATATGCCAATTGCTATTTACCCTTCATAAGGACCCTTTTCATCGAATCCGTTCTGACTAAAGTGGGAGAGACTGGCACCCGCTAGCCACCTTATGCACCAAGTGCATGTCAGTCGGCGGAACCTGTCTCACGTAAGTGTACGTGTAAGGTCGGTCCGGGCCGCTTCATCCCACAATACCGTCGAAACAAGATTGGACTAGTAACGGTAAGCATATTGAACAAAATCAACGCCCACAACTACTTTGTGTTCTACTCGTGCAAAGAATCTACGCAATAGACCTAGCTCATGATGCCACTGTTGGGGAACGTAGCATAAATTCAAATTTTTCCTACGAATCACCAAGATCTATCTATGGAGAAACCAGCAACGAGGGGAAGGAGAGTGCATCTACATACCCTTGTAGATTGCTAAGCGGAAGCGTTCAAGAGAACGGGGTTTAAGGAGTCGTACTCGTCGTGATCCAAATCACCGGAGATCCTAGTGCCGAACGGACGGCACCTCCGCGTTCAACACACGTACAGCCCGGTGACGTCTCCCACGCCTTGATCCAGCAAGGAGAGAGGGAGAGGTTGAGGAAGACTCCGTCCAGCAGTAGCACAACGGCGTGGTGGTGGTGGAGGAGCGTGGCAATCCTGCAGGGCTTCGCCAAGCACCACGAGAGAGGAGGAGTAAGAGAGGTAGGGCTGCACCAATAGAGGGAGAAACTCATGTGTTGGCAGCCCTCAAGACCTCAACTATATCTAGGTGATAGGGAGGGGGGTGCGCCCCCTCTAGGGTTTCCACCCCAAGGGGTGCGGCAGCCCCAATCCCATCTAAGGGTGGCGGCCAAGGGGGGAGAGGGGGGAAACTTGCCCCCCAAGTTAGGTGGAAGCACCCCCTCCCCAAACCCTAGGCGCCTTGGGCCCTTTTGGGGGGGTGCACCAGCCCACCTGGGGCTGGTCCCCTCCCACACTTGGCCCATGCATCCCTCCGGGGCCGGTGGCCCCACTTGGTGGACCCTCGGGACCCTCCCAGTGGTCCCAGTACGTTACCGGAAAACCCGAAACTTTTCCGGTGACCAAAAGAGGACTTCCCATATATAAATCTTTACCTCCGGACCATTTCGGAACTCCTCGTGACGTCCGGGAACTCATCCGGGACTCCGAACAACATTCAGTAACCACATACAAACTTCCTTTATAACCCTAGCGTCATCGAACCTTAAGTGTGTAGACCCTACCGGTTCGGGAACCATGTAGACATGACCGAGACGTTCTCCGGTCAATAACCAACAGCGGGATCTAGATACCCATGTTGGCTCCCACATGTTCCACGATGATCTCATCGGATGAACCACGATGTCAAGGACTCAATCGATCCCGTATACAATTCCCTTTGTCTAGCGGTATTGTACTTGCCCGAGATTCGATCGTCGGTATCCCGATACCTTGTTCAATCTCGTTACCGGCAAGTCTCTCTACTTATCCGTAATGCATCATCCCGTGATCAACCCCTTGGTCACATTGTGCACATTATGATGATGTCCTACCGAGTGGGCGCAGAGATACCTCTCCGTTTACACGGAGTGACAAATCCCAGTCTCGATTCATGCCAACCCAACAGACACTTTCGGAGATACCTGTAGTGCACCTTTATAGCCACCCAGTTACGTTGTGACGTTTGGTACACCCAAAGAATTCCTACGGTATCCGGGAGTTGCACAATCTCATGGTCTAAGGAAATGATACTTGACATTAGAAAAGCTTTAGCATACGAACTACGATCTTTGTGCTAGGCTTAGGATTGGGTCTTGTCCATCACATCATTCTCCTAATGATGTGATCCCATTATCAACGACATCCAATGTCCATGGTCAGGAAACCGTAACCATCTATTGATCAATGAGCTAGTCAATTAGAGGCTTACTAGGGACATGGTGTTGTCTATGTATCCACACATGTATCTGAGTTTCCTATCAATACAATTATAGCATGGATAACAAACGATTATCATGAACAAGGAAATATAATAATAACTTATTTATTATTGCCTCTAGGGCATATTTCCAACAGCCTCCACTTGCATTGGGGGGCACTCCACCCCCCTGGCTGCCGCCCCCCTTGGGAGATCCCATCTCTAGGGCCGGCGCCCCCCAGGGGGCCTATATAAGGGGGGGGGAGGGAGGGCAGCCGCACCCTGAAGTCTTGGCGCCTCCCTCTCCCCTGCTACACCTCCTCCTCCCGTAGTCGCTTGGCGAAGCCCTGCCGGAACCCTGCTGCGTCCACCACCATGCCGTCGTGCTGCTGGATCTTCATCAACCTCTCCTTCCTCTCTTGCTGGATCAAGAAGGAGGAGACGTCACGCTGACCGTACGTGTGTTGAACACGAAGGTGCCGTCCGTTCAGCGCTAGGATCTCTGATGATTTGGATCACGACGAGTACGACTCCCTCAACCCCGTTCTCTTGAACGCTTCCACTCGCGATCTACAAGGGTATGTAGATGCAATCCTCTCTCTCGTTGCTAGATGAACTCATAGATTGATCTTGGTGAACGTAGGAAAATTTTATTTTATGCAACGTTCCCCAACAGTGGCATCATGAGCTAGGTCTATGCGTAGTTCTCTATTGCACGAGTAGAGCACAAATCTGTTGTGGGCGTAGATGTTGTCAACTTTCTTGCCACTACTAGTCTTATTTTGCTTCAGCGGTATTGTGGGATGAAGCGGCCCGAACCGACCTTACACGTACGCTTACGTGAGACAGGTTCCACCGACTGACATGCATTAGTTGCATAAGGTGGCTAGCGGGTGTTTGTCTCTCCCACTTTAGTTGGAGCGGATTCGATGAAAAGGGTCCTTATGAAGGGTAAATAGCAGTTGACAAATCACGTTGTGGTTATTCGTAGGTAAGAAAACGTTCTTGCTAGAACCCTATTGCAGCCATGTAAAAGATGCAACAACAATTAGAGGACATCTAACTTGTTTTTGCAGCAATTGCTTTGTGATGTGATATGGCCAAAAGTTGTGATGAATGATGAATGGTATATTGTGATGTATGAGATCATGTTCTTGTAATAGGAATCACGACTTGCATGTCGATGAGTATGAAAACCGGCAGGAGCCACAGGAGTTGTCTTAATTATTGTATGACCTGCGTGTTAATGATTTAACGCCATGTAATTACTTTACTTTATTGCTAAACCGTTAGCCATAGTAGTAGAAGTAATAGTTGGCGAGCGACTTCATGGAGACAAGATGATGGAGATCATGGTGTCATGCCGGTGACGAAGATGATCATGGAGCCCCAAAGATGGAGATCAAAGGAGCTATATGATATTGGCCATATCATGTCACTACTATATAATTGCATGTGATGTTTATTATGTTTATGCATCTTGTTTACTTAGAACGACGGTAGTAAATAAGATGATCCCTCATAACAATTTCAAGAAAGTGTTCCCCCTAACTGTGCGCCGTTGCTAAAGTTCGTCGTTTCGAAGCACCATGTGATGATCGGGTGTGATAGATTCTTACGTTCACATACAACGGGTGTAAGATAGTTTTAGACATGCAAAAACACTTAGGTTAACTTGACGAGCCTAGCATGTACAGACATGGCCCCGGAACACAGAGACCGAAAGGTCGAACATGAGTCGTATGGAAGATACGATCAACATGGAGATGTTCACCGATGATGACTAGTCTGTCTCACGTGATGATCGGACACGGCCTAGTCGACTCGGATCATGTAACACTTAGATGACTAGAGGGATGTCAAATATGAGTGGGAGTTCACTAAATAATTTGATTAGATGAACTTAATTATCATGAACTTAGTCTAAAATCTTTGCAAAATATGTCTTGTAGATCAAATGGCCAACGCTCATGTCAACATGAACTTCAACGCGTTCCTAGAGAAAACCAAGCTGAAAGATGATGGCAGCAACTATACGGACTGGGTCCGGAACCTGAGGATCATCCTCATAACTGCCAAGAAAGCATATGTCCTAGAAGGACCGCTAGGTGAAGCACCCATCCCAGAGAACCAAGACGTTATGAACGCGTGGCATTCACGTGCTGATGATTACTCCCTTGTTCAGTGCGGCATGCTTTACAGCTTAGAACCGGGGCTCCAAAAGCGTTTTGAGCAACATGGAGCATATGAGATGTTCGAGGAGCTGAAAATAGTTTTCCAAGCTCATGCCCGGGTCGAGAGATATGAAGTCTCCGACAAGTTCTATAGTTGTAAGATGGAGGAAAATAGTTCTGTCAGTGAGCACATACTCAAAATGTCTGGGTTGCACAACCGCCTGTCCTAGCTGGACATTAACCTCTCGGACGAGGCGGTCATTGACAAAATCCTTCAGTCGCTCCCACCGAGCTACAAGAGCTTTGTGATGAACTACAATATGCAGGGGATGGAGAAAACCATTCCTGAAGTATTTTCAATGCTGAAGTCGGCAGAGGTAGAAATCAAGAAAGAACATCAAGTGTTGATGGTCAATAAAACCACCAAGTTCAAGAAGGGCAAGGGTAAGAAGAACTTCAAGAAGGACGACAAAGATGTTGCCGTGCCCGGTAAGCCAGTTGCCGGGAAGAAGTCAAAGGGAAGGGTCACTGAAGCGGAACTGCCCCAAATACTTAGCAGACAAGAAGGCCGGCAACACTAAAGGTATATTTGATATACATGTAATTGATGTGTACCTTACCAGTACTCGTAGTAACTCCTGGGTATTTGATACCGGTGTCGTTGCTCATATTTGTAACTCATAGCAGGAGCTGCGGAATAAGCGGAGACTGGCGAAGGACGAGGTGACGATGCGCGTTGGGAATGGTTCCAAGGTCGATGTGATCGCTGTCGGCACGCTACCTCTACATTTACCTACAGGATTAGTTTTAAACCTCAATAATTGTTATTTAGTGCCAAGTTTGAGCATGAACAATGTATCAGGATCTCGTTTAATACGAGATGGCTACTCATTTAAATCCGAGAATAATGGTTGTTCTATTTATATGAGAGATATGTTTTATGGTCATGCCCCGATGGTCAATGGTTTATTCTTAATGAATCTTGAACATAATGTTACACATATTCATAGTGTGAATACCAAAAGATGTAAAGTTGATAACGATAGTCCCACATACTTGTGGCACTGCCGCCTTGGTCACATTGGTGTCAAGCGTATGAAGAAGCTCCATGCTGATGGACTTTTAGAGTCTCTCGATTATGAATCATTTGACACATGCGAACCATGCCTCATGGGCAAAATGACCAAGACTCAATTCTCCGGAATAATGGAGCGAGCAACCAACCTATTGGAAATCATACATACTAATGTGTGTGGTCCAATGAGCGTTGAGGCTCACGGAGGATATCGTTATGTTCTCACTCTCACTGATGACTTAAGTAGATATGGGTATGTCTACTTGATGAAACACAAGTCTGAGACATTTGAAAAGTTCAAGGAATTTCAGAATGAAGTAGAGAATCAACGTGACCGAAAGATACAATTCTTATGATCAGATCATGGAGGAGAATATTTAAGTCACGAATTTGGTACGCACTTAAGAAAATGTGGAATCATTTCACAACTCACGCCGCCTGGAACACCTCAGCGTAATGGTGTGTCCGAACGTCGTAATCGCACTCTATTGGATATGGTGCGATCTATGATGTCTCTTACCGATTTACCGCTACCATTTTGGGGATACGCTCTAGAGACAGCTACGTTCACTTTAAATAGGGCTCCATCTAAATCCATTGAGATGACACCGTATGAATTATGGTTTTGGAAGAAACCTAAGCTGTCGTTTCCAAAAGTTTGGGGATGCGATGCTTATGTCAAGAAACTTCCACCTGAAAAGCTCAAACCCAAGTCGGAAAAATGCGTCTTCATAGGATACCCCAAAGAAACCATTGGGTATACCTTCTACCTTAGATCCAAAGGCAAGATCTTTGTTGCCAAGAATGGATCCTTTCTGGAAAAAGAGTTTCTCTCGAAAGGAGTAAGTGGGAGGAAAGTAGAACTCGATGAAGTACTACCTCTTGAACCGGAAAGTAGTGCAGCTCAGGAAAACGTTCCTGTGGTGCCTACACCGACTGGAGAGGAAATTCATGATGATGATCAAGGTACTTCGGATCAAGTTGCTACTGAACTTCGTAGGTCCACAAGGACACGTTCCACACCAGAGTGGTATGGCAACCCTGTCCTAGAAATCATGTTGTTAGACAACGGTGAACCTTCGAACTATGAAGAAGCGATGGCAGGCCCAAATTCCAACAAATGGCTTGAAGCCATGCAATCCGAGATAGAATCCATGTATGAAAACAAAGTATGGACTTTGACAGACTTGCCCGATGATCGGCGAGCGATAGAAAACAAATGGATCTTTAAGAAGAAGACGGATGCAGATGGTAATATTACCATCTATAAAGCACGACTTGTTCCTAAGGGTTATCGGCAAGTTCAAGGGGTTGACTACGATGAGACTTTATCTCCCATAGCGAAGCTGAAGTCCGTCCGAATCATGTTAGCAATTGCCGCATACTATGATTATGAGATATGGCAGATGGACGTCAAAACGGCATTCCTTAACGGCTATGTTAAGGAAGAACTGTATATGATGCAGCCGGAGGGTTTTGTCGATCCTAGGAATGCTAACAAGGTATGCAAGCTCCAGCGATCCATTTATGGGCTGGTGCAAGCATCTCGGAGTTGGAACATTCACTTTGATGAGATGATCAAAGCGTTTGGGTTTATGCAGACTTATGGAGAAGCCTGCGTTTACAAGAAAGTGAGTGGGAGCTTTGTAGCATTTCTCATATTATATGTAGATGACATACTTTTGATGGGAAATAATATAGAACATTTGGACAACATTAAGGCCTACTTGAATAAGTGTTTTTCAACGAAGGACCTTGGAGAAGCTGCTTACATATTAGGCATCAAGATCTATAGGGATAGATCGAGACACCTCATAGGTCCTTCACAAAGCACATACCTTGATAAGATATTGAAGAAGTTCAATATGGATCAGTCCAAGAAAGGGTTCTTGCCTGTATTGCAAGGTGTGAGATTGAGCTCGGCTCAATGCCCGACCACGGCAGAAGATAAAGAAGAGATGAGTGTCATCCCCTATGCCCCAGCCATAGGATCTATTATGTATGCCATGCTGTGTACCAGACCTGATGTAAACTTTGCCGTAAGTTTGGTAGGAAGGTACCAAAGTAATCCCGGCAAGGAACACTGGACAGCGGTCAAGAATATCCTGAAGTACCTGAAAAGGACAAACGACATGTTTCTCTTTTATGGAGGTGACGAAGAGCTCGTCGTAAAGGGTTACGTCGATGCTAGCTTTGACACAGATCTGGATGACTCTAAGGGCCAGTTCTTTTGGCGGCTTAAAAAATAAGTCGCCTCCTCCCTAGCTTTTGACATAAGCCGCCTCCCTTATTTATTGGGGCTTCTGAACTAGTTATGGGATTACTAATCTAGAAGCCTCTACAAATTTTGGGAGTGTCTTATTTTTTAAGCTAGGGAGAGGCAACTTATTTTTTAAGCCGCCCAAAAGAACTGGCCCTCAGTCACAAACCGAATACGTGTATATGTTGAATCGTGGAGCAGTAAGCTGGTGCAGTTTCAAGCAGAGCGTCGTGGCGGGATCTACATGTGAATTGGAGTACATGGCAGCCTCGGAGGCAGCACATGAAGCAATATGGATGAAGGAGTTCATCACTGACCTAGGAGTCATACCCAATGCGTCGGGGCCAATCACTCTCTTCTGTGACAACACTGGAGCTATTGCCCTTGCCAAGGAGCCCAGGTTTCACAAGAAGACCAGGCACATCAAGCGTCGTTTCAACTCCATCCGTGAAAATGTTCAAGGTGGAGACATAGATATTTCCAAAGTACATACGGATCTGAATGTCGCAGATCCGTTGACTAAACCTCTTCCGCGAGCAAAACATGATCAACACCAGAACTCTATGGGTGTTCGATTCATCACAATGTAACTAGATTATTGACTCTAGTGCAAGTGGGAGACTGTTGGAAATATGCACTAGAGGCAATAATAAAAGGATTATTATTATATTTCCTTGTTCATGATAATTGTCTTTTATTCATGCTATAATTGTATTATCCGGAAATCGTAATACACGTGTGAATACTTAGACCCCAACATGTCCCTAGTGAGCCTCTAGTTGACTAGCTCGTTGATCAACATATAGTCATGGTTTCCTGACTATGGACATTGGATGTCATTGATAACGGGATCACATCATTAGGAGAATGATGTTATGGACAAGACCCAATCCTAAGCATAGCACAAAGATCGTGTAGTTTGTTTGCTAGAGCTTTTCCAATGTCAAGTATCTTTTCCTTAGACCATGAGATCGTGTAACTCCCGGATACCGTAGGAGTGCTTTGGGTGTATGAAACGTCACAACGTAACTGGGTGACTATAAAGGTGCACTACAGGTATCTCCGAAAGTGTCTGTTGGGTTGACACGGATCGAGACTGGGATTTGTCACTCCGTATGACGGAGAGGTATCTCTGGGCCCACTCGGTAATGCATCATCATAATGAGCTCAAAGTGACCAAGTGTCTGGTCACGGGATCATGCATTACGGTACGAGTAAAGTGACTTGCCGGTAACGGGATTGAACGAGGTATTGGGATACCGATGATCGAATCTCGGGCAAGTAACGTACCGATTGACAAAGGGAATTGTATGCGGGGTTGCTTAAATCCTCGACATCGTGGTTCATCCAATGAGATCATCGAGGAGCATGTGGGAGCCAACATGGGTATCTAGATCCCGCTGTCGGTTATTGACCGGAGAGTCGTCTCGGTCATGTCTACATGTCTCCCGAACCCGTAGGGTCTACACACTTAAGGTTCGGTGATGCTAGGGTTGTATGAATATGAGAATGAAGCAAACTGAAAGTTGTTCGGAGTCCCGGATGAGATCCCGGACGTCACGAGGATTTCCGGAATGGTCCGGAGGTAAAGAATTATATATAGGAAGTGCAGTTTCGGCCATCGGGAGAGTTTCGGGGGTCACCGGTATTGTACCGGGACCACCAGAAGGGTCCCGGGGGTCCACCGGGTGGGGCCACCTATCCTAGAGGGCCCCGTGGGTTGAAGTGGGAGGGGAACCAGCCCCTAGTGGGCTGGTGCGCCCCCCTTGGGCCCCCTATTCCTAGGGTTGGAAACCCTAGGGTGGGGGGGGGGCGCCTCCACTTGCCTTGGGGGGCACTCCACCCCCCTGGCCGCCGCCCCCCTTGGGAGATCCCATCTCCAGGGCCGGCGCCCCCCCAGGGGGCCTATATAAAGGGGGGAGGGAGGGCAGCCACACCCTGAAGTCTTGGCGCCTCCCTCTCCCTTGCTACACCTCCTCCTCCCGTAGTCGCTTGGCGAAGCCCTGCCAGAACCCTGCTGCATCCACCACCACGCCGTCGTGCTGCTGTATCTTCATCAACCTCTCCTTCCCCTGTTGCTGGATCAAGAAGGAAGAGACGTCACACTGACCGTACGTGTGTTGAACACGGACGTGCCGTCCATTCGGCGCTAGGATCTCCGGTGATTTGGATCACGACGAGTACGACTCCCTCAACCCCGTTCTCTTGAACGCTTCCGCTCGCGATCTACAAGGGTATGTAGATGCACTCCTCTCTGTCGTTGCTAGATGAACTCATAGATTGATCTTGGTGAACGTAGGAAAATTTTATTTTATGCAACGTTCCCCAACACACCCTACCGGAGCCGCTCCACAAACACCCTACTCGACGGTTCTAGATCTCCTTACCGGACCCCGTCAGCCAGCGCAACGTCATCACCCTTGACGTTTCTAACCTGATTCCCACCGTCTAGAGAGATGCCAAGCACCCGCCATGGCCTAGGTACTTGTCACCTTTAAACCCGTCTAGCATCACCTACTCGATGTACTTCAAATATACTAACCAGTCGCTGTTACCTATTATGTAGCTGGCAAAAACTACAAGGACGATGTTTCTTCTGGATCTAACAGCTTGGCCAACCAAGATCCTGGACTGAGGCATTGCTATGATCTTGTAAGCGCGTCTCTCTCTCTCTCTCTTATATTGTTCTGTGCCTGCCAGCGTGCTTTGCTAGGATTTTCGACCAGTAATCCCTTTGTGCAGACAATGATTTCTACTACTGGCTGCTAAATTAGATATGCAGATGTCATACATGATACTACCGCGTACCTCCATTCCTAAATATAAGTCTTTCTAGAGATTCCACTATAGGCTACATACGGAGCAAAATGAGTGAATCTACACTCGAAAATGCATCTATATACATCTGTATGTGGTCCATACTAGAATCTCTACAAAGACATATATTTAGGAAAAGGAGCAGTACATTACACAAAATCGTAGGTGGCATGTAGGAATTCCGGTGCACTACATTAGGCTCCCTTAGAGTGCCTGCTAGTCCAGCATACAGAGTCATGGCTAGTTTATGGTACGCACACAATCGTTAGTTGGTGGTTTAAATATGCGCAAGGGATATGCAATGTAGTATCATGTAGAGATGTCTAAAATTAGCCGTGTCAACTTGTAGATAGGGTTACACAATGAAAAAGTACAACATGTATGTGGCAATTTCATGGAACATCACAAAAAAAGGAGAGGCAGCGGTGAGCCTATACAGTGTGCTATGGTACGTCACTCCTCCATTGCAGTTATTTGTATGCCAGTTCAATTAGCCAAGTTTCTTAGGGACAATTATTACGAGTTATCCTAAGAAAATAAGCACCTGTGAATATAAGCTCCATGTAATAAGCCAACCAGTTCTTTTCATTGTGTTTTCAGCTTATCTTTGGTATGATCAGTGGAAAGTCTAGATTGCATTATATTTTTTCATTTTGCTGCCCATATGGAAATTAATTTGACTTGCAAACATCACAAATTGAACCCAGTGCAGTAATCAATATGATGGGAAAACAGACCATCACTATTTGCTCAAAATGCAAATACAAAGATACCATCTATTTGGCACAATATACTTTGGTCAATGTTTTCCATAGAGATCCCATTGCCTAATTTAAACAAAGAATGCATCACCCACATTTAAATGAAGAACAATTATTTATTAAAATCCGATGGTCCAAGTGGCTGGTTATTATCATATAGCAGCACCACCTAAAAGCATCATATAGTAGCAGCAGCAGCTCATAGCAACTCATCATACATCAGCAGTAGTCTGGAATTCATCATATACCAGCAGCAGCTCATAGCAATTCATCATATAACAACAGCAGGAGCAGCTCATAGTAATTCATCATATAGCAACAGCAGGAGCAGCTCATAGCAATTCATCATATAGCAGTAGCAGGAGAAACTTATAGCAACTCATCATATAGCAGCAGCAACAGCTCATAGCAATTCATCATATAGCAGCAGCAGCTCATAGCAACTCATCATACAGCAGCAGCAGCTCATAGCAATTCATCGTATAGCAGCAACAGGAGCAGCTCATAGCAATGCATCATATAGCAGCAACAGAAGCAACTCATAGCAATTCATCGTATAGTGGATCAGAATGAAAATTTGGCAAAATATCAGAGGAGATCCTCACCTTGTTGGATGAGCTCATCCTTCAACAGCACCTCAAGGTCATGGCCTGGGAGGAGGGGAGGGCGAATAAGGTACCTTCTACTGCAGTGTGGCATCAGCCGTAGTTGTGCATCGCCCGTCGGAGTAGTGCGTTGGACGAACCACAGTAGAGCAGCTGCTAGAGACCATGAGAATGAGGGGCGGCGCCAGAGGGAAGAGCAGCTAGGGAGATTTGCCCCTACCCGTCAACCATGTAGCCTAGTTGGACATAGCATCATCGAGGACCAGGCTAGATGGGACCAGTGGCGACGGCTTGCTGGAGGAACCCTAGTGCTACAGGCAGGGGATCGAGGTAGAGGGAAAGGGGATAGGAGATGCAAGCGGGCACGCAATGAATGCTTGCATGTTTGTTTTTACTTGAGGGTCAGGTGTGACACGTGCGTCAGTAGTTGCATTTTGAGTGCAATATAGGCAGACAACAGAGTCATTTCACTATTCCCCTTCCCTTCAATTTTTAGTGAGGTTCTATCCGAAACACCCCCTCCAAAGCGAAATTAGTTAAGCCCAAGCCCATAACTCAAAAATGACTTCTTTACATCTTTTATGGCTTATTTTGACAATATGCCCTGAAAAGGCGGAATCGAACTAGCCCTTAACCTGCAATTCAATTGTGCGTGCAATGATGAATCACTCATGCCTGCTATCTATACATTTAGGCATCATCATACATGGCATAACCTAATACATGTGCATTCCATTGTAGAATATGGAATATGCAATGTTTATGTTAGTTCATACGTTGCACATGATGTTTAAATGCCCCTTAAATCTGGTCAGTCAAGTGATGGTCTTTAAGCCTCCTTCTTTGCTTCTTTTCTTGATATGTAAGATTTTCTCACACATCTGTTCAATTGCTTGTTTGCACCAGCCAGCCATACTAGGACTGTTTGCTTTGATTACTTGTTGTTCTTGACCTAACACTCTAATAGAGCTTGTCAAAGATTTAAACACTAAGGGCTGCTGTAGTGGGGCCTTGTCTAACTCATAGGTGACATAAAGGTTTGGCTGTACACTACAGCAGGATCTCCAAGAGTACCTGGAGATCCAGTTCGAAGGTATGCCTAGTTTTTACATAGTGTAGACATAGTAAATGCTCATTTCATTGTGTGCAAGTACAAGAAATGCGGCATGTTTCATTATGTGGTCTTATTTTGTTATAATCTCATCCTTTTGTGTTCACAGACTGGAAAGTATGCATATTTATCTTCCTAGGAGACGAGTAACTAGTTTGTGTCACCTTGCAGAGGGGGTGCAATGAAGATAAGATTGAGGATTTCCAAGTATAAGATGTTAGGAAGGAGCCTTGCAAGAGAAGTAGGAGCTGCGCTGAGCCTCTTCAACCTGCTAAGGTAAGTCACTGTATGCAACTCAACAATTCAATTCCTTGTTTGTTTCAGGCATAGTTAATTTGCTCTTTTCAATTGCTTTATTTGTCCTCAGTTAATGACATGTCCAAATAATCATGCCTAATGTTCGGTACTTGTATAACTATTAGTTGACATAATTAAAGGCCATACCATTCAATTACTCTGCCGAAGTGTGCCTGAAGCTTTGAAGTCTATTAACCAAGTATTATTGCATGAGGCTCACAATCTAGTTTATACTATGATAATGATTGCATAGTTTTTCTTGCTGTAGTATATTTGTATGAGACCCTCTGCTGTTCATTATGCTCCCTAAGACTTTAATTGAGATACAGAATGGCCAACTGCTTCCTTATACGCAACGTGCTGTCTAAATTTGTAACTTGTCTGTGTTTTTGATTGGGCCCCAACATCATGCTCCTCTGGTGAACTAAGAGGGATTTCTATATGCAGGCTGCATAGACTATCTTTCTTATAATTTTTAAAATATCACCTACTTATGCTTCATGACGTGTAACATTATTGTTAGTCCTGTTTTGCCATGTAGTACAAAATAGTGTCTTGCTCGCTTCACTGTTGTAACTATATTTTTGCCCTAGTCATGTGTACTTACAGAAACATTTCAGGATGAAGTGACATCAACACAAAGATCTGCGAGCAGTGCGGCATGGCCGTTACCAAATGATTATGGATTGGAATTGGAATGTGCTAATGTTCTCGAGCATCAACTAGAGGTGGCAAGACAACGTGTACATGATTGTCAACATTTAATCAACAAGTTGAGACTGGACATGCAGATATTAGATGCAGTAGTCAAAAAAATAGAAAAAGACACTGAGGTAACCATGAAGGAATTGGAGATTTTGCAGACTGAAATTTGTGCTACCTGAATCCGGCCAATCGATTATAGTTCAAATGGAGTTAAGTTGATGCGCGTCCATGATGTATGAGCTGTATTTGCCCAGTGTATGTAATTTGTTGTTTGTGTATGCTTTATTAACACCTGTGCCGAACCATAATGCCCAGTGGGTATAATCGGCTGTAATTTCTTTATTGTATAGTGTAGGATTATTCTACCTTTGGATGCCTTGATCTCTTTGTTGTATAGTGTATGCTTTTTAGAGGTGATAGTATTGAGTAGGATAATTCTTTGAATATGCTATATCGTTCAAACGGGGGCCAACTCACCCGACCATGGCCCTTCACGGGTCGTACGATCCCATGGGTCATGGACGGGCCGTCGGATCCATGGGCTTCGGACCCATGGGCCTTCATTGGACTATCAGCTCCATGGGCCTTCATTGGGTCGTCGGCTCCATGGGCCTTCAGTGGGCCGTCGGATCCACGGGCCTTCTACGTCTCATAGTATCCATGGTCCTTCTACGTCTCGTAGGATCCATGGGCCTTGTAAGGGCCGATTCATTTATGGGTATTGTACGGGCCTTTAATGGGCCGTAGACGGGCCATTAATGGAAATTGTACGTTTTATGGGCTGACCATAACAGGCCGATAATAGGCCGTATTTGGTGATGGTATGAAAATGGCCCAACATATTAACGGTCAACAAACGGGCCGACTGTAACGACGGGCTGAATTTGGCCCACAAGCAGAAAATGACAGTAACGGGCCGTAAGTAACCGGATGCTGCAAATGAGCCCAAGAATAAATGGGCCCTCAGAAGGCCGAAAGATAACTTGGGCTGGAAACGGCCCAATGGAATAACGGGCCGTTAATGGGTATAAAGTGATACACTGTTCATTACGGGCCAGTTTCACCACGGACCGTTTTTGGGTGTAAAGTGATACACTGTTCATTACGGGCCAGTTTCAACACGGGCCATTAATGGGGCAATAGTTACAAAGGGCCTCATATGGGCCGAAATACGTCATGGGCCATACATGGGCCAGAAGTGAAAACGGGCTGGAATCATATTGGATGGCCCAGATGACGCTACTGGGCCTAATTCGAATAGCGGGCTATAAATGGGCTATACGTGAACATGCCGTTAACAGGCTTTCCATGGGCCGGCCCGCCACCTTTTGACCAAGTCAAACGGGCGGGCCTTTTCACAGGAATGGGCCACTGTTGGGCCGTGCCACGTGTCGACGTATCATAGGCGCCTTCTGTCCAATGAGTGGATGACATCTGTCCCAACGATGAGCCGACACGTGTTTCCTCCAGCCAATGATGATTTTACACGTGGAAAATCCCCATTGGCCGGGGCTGTTAACGGGTTATCGGATCCAAAACCTGACCCGATAGCTTAACGGCGTTCCGTTACGGTGGATGCCACGTGTCGGTCACCCTTGACGAAAGCACTTCTGTGACGCGTGATTTATCGTCATGGAAGTGGACACTTCCGTGATGATAATTTTGGTAATGTCATGGAACACTTCTACGACAGCACAGGTATGACTATCTTGATTCTGTCATAAATTTGTCATGGATGTACATGCATGACAGAAAACGCGACCTACTGTGACAAACACGTATCATCACGGAAGTGTATTTTTTTTGTAGTGTGGGGGGCGCGCCCACCCCCCTAGGGCACGCCCGGCACCCTCGTGGGCGCCTCGTTTGCTGCTTGATGTCCACTCCAAGTCTCCTGGTTGGCATTTGTTCCAAAAAGATTGCTCCCGAAGGTTTCATCCCGTTTGGACTCCGTTTGATATTCCTTTTCTTTGAAACACTGAAATAGGCAAAACAGCAATTCGGGCTGGGCCTCCGGTTAGTAGGTTAGTCCCAAAAATGATATAAAAGTGTAAAGTAAAGCCCATAAACATCCAAAACGGATAATATAATAGCATGGGACAATAAAAAATTATAGATACGTTGGAGACGTATCAAGCATTCCCAAGCTTAATTCCTGCTCGTCCTCGAGTAGGTAAATGATAAGAACATAATTTTTGATGTGGAATGCTACCTAGCATAATTCTCAATGTAATTTTATTTATTGTGGCATGAATGTTCAGATCCAACTAATTCAAGATAAAAGTTCATATTGACATAAAAACAATAATACTTCAAGCATACTAACAAAGCAATCATGTTTTCTCAAAATTAGATGGCTAAAGAAAGCTATCCCTACAAAATCATATAGTCTGGCCATGCTCTGTCTTCATCACACAAAGTATTTAATCATGCACAACCCCGATGACAAGCCAAGCAATTGTTTCATACTTTAGTATTCTCAAACTTTTTAACCTTTCATGCAATACATGAGCATGAGCCATGCACATAGCACTATATGTGGAATAGAATGGTGCAGAAGACAAAAAAGGAGAACATAGTCTCACATCAACTAGGCGTATCAACGGGCTATGGAGACACCCATTAATAGATATCAATGTGAGTGAGTAGGGATTGCCATGCAATGGATGCACTAGAGCTATAAATGTATGAAAGCTCAACAAAAGAAACTAAGTGGGTGTGCATCCAACTTGCTTGCTCACAAAGACCTAGGGCGTTGTGAGCAAGCCCACCATTGGAATATACAAGCCAAGTTCTATAATGAAAAATTCCCACTAGTATATGAAAGTGACAACATAGGAGACTCTCTATCATGAAGATCATGGTGCTACTTTGAAGCACAAGTGTGGTAAAAGGATAGTAGCATTGTCCCTTCTCTCTTTTTCTCTCATTCATTTTTTCCTTTTTTATCTCCTTTTTTTCTTTTCTTTTTTTATTTGGCCTTTGTCTTTTTTTTATTTGGCGTTTCTCCTTTTTTATATAAAGTCCGAAGTCTCATCCCGACTTGTGGGGGAATCATAGTCTCCATCATCCTTTCCTCGCTTGGGACAATGCTCTAATAATGAAGACATCACACTTTTATTTACTTACAACTCAAGATTACAACTCGATACTTAGAACAAAATATGACTCTATATGGATGCATCCAACGGTGTACCGGGATATGCAATGAATCAAGAGTGACATATATGGAAGAATTATGAAGGTGGCTTTGCTAAAAATACGATGTCAACTACATGATCATGCAAAAGCAATATGACAATGATGATGTGTGTCATAATAAATGGAACACTAGAAAGTTGCATGGCAATATATCTCGGAATGGCTATTGAAATGCCATAATAGGTAGGTATGGTGGCTGTTTTGAGGAAGGTATATGGTGGGTGTATGGTACCGGTAAAAGTTGTGCGGCACAAGAGAGGCTAGCAATGGTGGAAGGGTGAGAGTGCGTATAATCCATGGATTCAACATTAGTCATGAAGAACTCATATACTTATTGCAAAATTCTACAATTCATTGAAAACAAAGTACTACACGCATGCTCCTAGGGGGATAAATTGGTAGGAAAAGACCATCGCTCGTCCCCAACCGCCACTCATAAGGAAGACAATAAATAAATAAATTATGCTCCAACTTCATCACAAAGCGGTTCAACATACGTGCATGCTACGTGAATCACAAACTTCAACACAAGTATTCCTCAAATTCATAATTACTCCACTAACATGACTCTAATAGCACCATCCTCATATCTCAAAACAATTATGAAGCATCAAATTGATCATAGCATCCAATTCACTTTCTATGATAGTTTTTATTATACCCAACTTGGATGTCCATCATTCTAGGACCAATTTTATAACCATAGCAAATACCATGCTATTCTATAAGACTCTCAAAATAATATAAGTGAAGCATGAGAGGCCAACAATTTCTACAAAATAAAGCCACTGCCATGCTCTAAAAGATATAAGTGAAGCACTAGAGCAAAAATTATCTAGCTCAAAAGATATAAGTGAAGCACAAAGAGTATTCTAATAAATTCCAAATCATGGGTGTCTCTCCCAAAAGGTGTGTACAGCAAGGATGATTGTGGTAAACTAAAAAGAAAAGATTCATATCATACAAGATGCTCCAAGCAAAACACATATCTTGTGGTGAATAAAAATATAGCTCCAAGTAAAGTTACCGATAAACGAAGACGAAAGAGGGGATGCCTTCTGGGGCATCCCCAAGATTAGGCTTTTGGTTGTACTTGAATATATTGGGGTGCCATGGGCATCCCCAATCTTAGGATCTTGCCACTCCTTATTCCATAGTCCATCAAATCTTTATCCAAAACTTGAAAACTTCACAACACAAAACTCAATAGGAAATCTCATAAGCTCCGTTAGTGCAAGAAAGAAAAACCACCGCATAAGGTACTGTAATGAACTCATTATTTATTTATATTGGTGTTAAACCTACTGTATTCCAACTTCTCTATGGTTCATACCCCCCAATACTAGCCATATATGCATCAAAATAAGCAAACAACACACGAAAAACAGAATCTGTCAAAAGCAGAACAGTCTGTAGCAATCTGTAACTTTCGAATACTTCTAGAACTCTTAAATTCCTACCATAAAAATAAGTCCTGGGAAATTTTTCTATTGATCTACTGCAAAAAGAGTCAATGCAAAAGCACATTTTGGTGATTTATTAAAATTATTCTTGTGCGTGCAAAAGTTTCTGTTTTTCAGCAGAATCAAATTAACTATCACCGTAGGTTATCCTATAGGTTCTAGTTGGCACAAACACTAATTAAAACATAAAACCACATCTAAACATAAGCTAGATGAAAAATTTATTACTAAACATAAGCAAAAAGCAAGGAACTAAAATAAAATTGGGTTGCCTCCCAACAAGCACTATCGTTTAACGCCCCTAGCTAGGCATAAAAGCGAGAATAGATCTATGTATTGCCATCTTTAATTTTTAATTTCTTAGCGGATTCATGCTTGAATCCGGGAGGTTCTTTACGTTTCCCCTCATATTCGGAAATTTTTAGATCTAAAGAATCCAACCGCTTATTGCAAAGGGTAATCAACATATTCATGCAGTGAAGATGTCCGCTAATGCTCTTGAGGGGTTCAAGAGACTTTTGTAAAAAAATTGTTACTTTGCAAATCTTTCCGAAAACTTGTGTTTCTACCTGGGTAGGATGCGTCCCCCCTTTTTGAGATAGTGTTCCCACTATTCCCTCTATGATTCCATGCGCAATATTGGGATCAATTTCGATAAAATTACCTTTGGCAACACAATCCAAGAGTTGTCTATGGGACATATCTAGTCCAACATAAAAATTGTGAAGTAAAATCCTGAAATTCACCTCTAAGGTGCAGTTACGATAAGATTCTATCATCCTATACCAAGCATCTTTTAAGTTTTCTCCTTGTCTTTGCTTGAAGTGAAGAACTTCAAACTCGGGAGACAAATGAGCGGACAAAGGACTAGCCATAACAACGAAAATAAACTAACTAACACACGAGGACACAAAAGGCAAGAGAAAGAGAGAGGAAAACGGGAAAGAGAGGGCGAATAAAACGACAAGGGTGAAGTGGGGGAGAGGAAAACGAGAGGCAAATGGCAAATAATGTAATGCGAGGGAGATGAGTTTGTGATGGGTACTTGGTATGTCTTGACTTGAGCGGAGACCTCCCTGGCAACGGCACCAGAAATCCTTCTTGCTACCTCTTGAGCACTATGTTGGTTTTCCCTTGAAGAGGAAAGGGTGATGTGATAACCCACAAGTATAGGGGATTGCAACAGTTTTGAGGGTAGAGTATTCAACCCAAATTTATTGATTCGACACAAGGGGAGCCAAAGAATATTCTCAAGTATTAGCAGTTGAGTTGTCAATTCAACCACACTTGGATAACTTAGTATCTGCAGCAAAGTATTTAGTGGCAAAGTAGTATGGAAGTAACGGTAACAATGGCAAAAGTAACAATAGCAGTTTTGTAGTAATTGTAACAGTAGCAACGGTAAAGTAAATAAGCAATGCACAGTATGTGAAAATCTCGTAGACATTGGATCAGTGATGGATAATTATGTCGGATGCGATTCCTCATGTAATAGTTATAACATCGGGTGACACAGAACTAGCTCTAGTTCATCAATGTAATATAGGCATGTATTCCGAATATAGTCATACGTGCTTATGGAAAAGAACTTGCATGCCATCTTTTGTCCTACCCTCCCGTGGCAGCGGGGTCCTAATGGAAACTAAGGGATATTAAGGCCTCCTTTTAATAGAGTACCGGACCAAAGCATTAACACATAGTGAATACATGAACTCCTCAAACTACGGTCATCACCGAGAAGTATCCCGATTATTGTCACTTCGGGGTTGTCGGATCATAACACATAATAGGTGACTATAGACTTGCAAGATAGGATCAAGAACTCACATAGTTCAGATCTGAAATCATGGCACTCGGGCCCTAGTGACAAACATTAAGCATAGCAAAGTCATATCAACATCAACCTCAGAACATAGTGGATACTAGGGACCAAACCCTAACAAAACTAACTTGATTACATAGTAAATCTCATCGAACCCATCATCGTCCAGTCAGCCTACGATGGAATTACTCACGCACGGCGGTGAGCATCATGAAATTGGTGATGGAGGATGGTTGATGATGACGACGGCGACGAATCCCCCTCTTCAGAGCCTCGAGCGGACTCCAGATCAGCCCTCCCAAGAGAGATTTGGGCTTGGCGGTGGCTCCGTATCGTAAAATGCGATGAAACTTTCTCCCTAATTTTTTTCTCCGTGAAAGCAAATATATGGAGTTTGAGTTGAGGTCGGTGGACGTCCAGGGAGTCCACGAGGCAGGGGGCGTGCCCTAGGGGAGGGGGCGTGCCCCCCACCCTCGTGGACAGGGTGTGGCCCCCCTGACGTTGATTCTTTCGCCAATATTTTTTATTAATTCTAGAAAGTTGCTCCGTGGATTTTTAGGCCATTCCGAGAACTTTTATTTCTGCACAAAAATAACACCATGGCAGTTTGCTGAAAACAACGTCAGTCCAGGTTAGTTCCATTCAAATCATGCAAGTTAGAGTCCAAAACTAGGGCAAAAGTGTTTGGAAAAGTAGATACGACGGAGACGTATAAACTCCCCGAAGCTTAAACCTTTGGTTGTCCTCAAGCAATTCAGTTGACAAACTGAAAGTGATAAAGAAAAACTTTTACAAACTCGGTTTGCTCTTGTTGTTGCAAATATGTAAAGCCAGCATTCAAGTTTTCAGCAAAGATTATGAACTAACCATATTCACAATAACACTTAGGTCTCATGTTTACTCATATCAATGGCATAATCAACTAACGAGCAAGAATAATAAATCTCGAATGACAACACTTTCTCAAAACAATCATAATATGATATAACAAGATAGTATCTCGCCTAGCCCTTTCTGAGACTGCAAAACATAAATGCAGAGCATCTTTAAAGATCAAGGACTGACTAAACATTGTAATTCATGGTAAAAGAGATCCAGTCATAGTCATACCCAATATAAATTAATAGTAATGCATGCAAATGACGGCGGTGCTCTCCAGCGGGTGCTTTTTAATAAGAGGGTGATGACTGAACATAAAATTAAATAGATAGTCCCTTTGCAGAGGGAAGCAGGGATTTGTAGAGGTGCCAGAGCTCGATTTTGAAATAGAGATAAATAACATTTTGAGCGGTATACTTTCACTATCAACATAACAACTAAGAGATCTCGATTCTTCCATGCTACACACATTATATGCGGTTCCCAAACAGAATGGTAAAGTTTATACTCCCCCACCACCAACAAGCATCAATCCATGGCTTGCCCGGAACAACGGGTGCCTCCAACTAGCAACAATCCTGGGGGAGTTTTCTTTGCAATTATTTTGATTTGATTTGAGCATGGGACTGTGCATCCCGGTGACCAGCCATTTTTCTCGTGAATGAGGAGCGGAGTCCACTCCTCTTGAGAGTAACCCGCCTAACATGGAAGATACAGACAACCCTAGTTGATACATGAGCTGTTTGAGCATACAAAACGGAATTTATTTGAAGGTTTGGAGTTTGGCACATACAGATTTACTTGGAACGATAGGTAGATACCGCATATAGGAAGGTATGGTGGACTCATATGGAATAACTTTGGGGTTTATGGAGTTTCGATGCACAAGCAGTATTCCCGCTTAGTATAGGTGAAGGCTAGAAAGAGACTGGGAAGCGACCAACTGGGAGAGCGACAACAGTCACAAACATGCATTAAAATTAATCAAAACTGAGTGCAAGCATGAGTAGGATGTAATCCACCATGAACATAAATATCGTGAAGGCTATGTTGATTCTGTTTCAACTACATGCGTGAACATGTGCCAAGTCAAGTCACTCGAATCATTCAAAGGAGGATACCACCCTATCATACCACATCACAACCATTTTAATAGCATGTTGGCATGCAAGGTAAACCATTATAAGCTCCTAGCTAATTAAGCATGGCATAAGCAACTATAATCTCTAATTGTCATTGTAAACATGTTTATTCATAACAAGCTGAATCAGGAATGATGAACTAATCATATTTACAAAAACAAGAGAGGTTGAGTTCATACCAGCTTCTCTCATCTCAATCAGTCCATCATATATCATCATTATTGCCTTTCACTTGGACGACATAATGGCGTGGATAATAATAATAGTGCACGTGCATTGGACTAAGATGGAATCTGCAAGCATTCAATTCAAGGGAGAAGACAAGGTAATATGGGCTCTCGGTTAAATCAACAATCATGCATATTAGAGCCACTAAACATTTTCATTATGGTCTTCTCCTCTCGACCCCCAAAGGAAAGAAAAGAAATAAAACTATTTACACAGGAAAGCTCCCAACAAGCAAAAGAAGAACGAGAAATCTTTTTGGGTTTTATTTTAATTACTACTACAAGCATGGAAATTAAACTAACTATTTTTTCTTTTTTCTTGAGGTTTATCAAACACACAAGAAGAAAGCTAGAAAAAGAACTAAACTAGCATGGATAGTACAATGAAAGAGTATGAGCACCGACAACTAGAGTGAGTGTGTGAACATGAATGTAATGTCGGTGAGAAATACGTACTCCCCCAAGCTTAGGCTTTTGGCCTAAGTTGGTCTATGGCCATGGGTAGCCTGGCTAATATCCGAAGTTGTAACTGGGGTCGTACTGAGATGCAACAGCTATTGCCTCCTGAGCTGCAACATGGCGGCGAGATGCCTCCGTGCTCCTCTTGTACTCGTTGGCCTCCTACCTGGTGATACATATCTTCCTTTTGCCTGATAGTCAAAGAGGGCAGGAGCAAGGGGAGTAATATGGACAACGCGACGTCTGTCAAAGATTAGTTGATACTGGAGAAATTGTTCATTCCTCTCAAGAAATTATGATTAACCATGGCATTATAATCTAAATAAGCAGGAGGCAACTCCCTATCATTTTCATGTGCAGGTATACCAAGATAATTAGCCACACGGGTCGCATAAATCCCTCCAAACAAGTCTCCAACTAAACCATTATTATGCAACCTATGTGCAACAATTGCCCCCAAGTTGTATTGTTTATCACCTAATACAACACTCTTAAGAACACAAAGATCAGGAACACACATGTGACATGCTTCATCTTTACCGTTAATGCATCTACCTATGAAGAGAGCAAAATAATGCATAGCGGGAAAGTGAATGCTCCCTATGGTAGCTTGTGCTATTTCTCTAGATTCTCCCACAGTGATACTAGCAAGAAAGTCTTTATATTCAGATTTACGAGGTTCATTAACACTTCCCCACCGCGGGAGTTTACAAGAAGTAGTAAAATCTTCTAAGTCCATGATATATGATTTGTCATAAAGATCAAACAGGACATTCTGAGAATTGCGCGAAGATGTAAATATAAACCTTCTCACAAAGGAGTCAGTCAAATGGTAGTATTGGGGGCACTTATCTTGCATGAAGTCCTCAAGGTCGGCATTACACACATATGCATCAAATTCACCCTTGATGCCTGCTTTGACCATAAACTCCTCAAACGGCCATTCACAAGGCCGCACGTCAGCTTCCCTCGGTGATTCATCGTCCTTCTCACGTATTGTGAGCCTGGGTCCTTTCTTCCTTGAAGAACCACCTTGGTACATTTTCCTGGACATATTTCTTCGTCTAAAAAATTTCTAAAATTTTAGTAACTCAAAATAAAAGTGAACCAAACTCAATACAATTGATAGCAACTACTCCCACAAGTGCCCAGAGACTATATCATGCATTAGAATTACTTGGGACCATATAAATTTGACATGCACGCTCAAGAACAGGGTCACCTTGAAAGTGCATTATGTCGACTAGAGGGGGGGTGAATAGGCGATTTTTATGAATTCTTCACTGAGGAATTTGCTGGTGAGGAAATTCCTTAGCGAAGAACTATTAGCAGCAGAATAAGTACTCAGAAGTAAGCATAACAGAATACAAGCATGGTCATCATGATGAAATGAAGACAAGCACAGAGTACAGAAAGCGTAATCATAGGATAACACAAGATGAAGACAAACAGACTGAAGAAATTGAACTGAGGAAATTGAGAAAGTCTTCAGTCAAAGTCTTCAAACACAGATATGAACAAACACTCAACACAGTAATGAGGAAATGAAAGGGTTGAGGAAATAGAACCAGTAGGTTGGTGAAGACAATGATTTGGTAGACCAGTTCCAACTGTTGTCTTAGTTGTACCTCTGGTTGGAGCGGCTGAGTATTTAAACTCGAGGACACACAGTCCCAGACACCCAGTCGCTGAGCACGCAGCTCAGGACACCCAGTCCTCACCGTATTCTCCTTGAACAAAGGTCACGCAGACCTCGTCCAATCACTCATGGTAAGTCTTCAGGCGACTTCCAAACCTTCACAGACTTGGTCACTCAGCGATCCACAATTCCTCTTGGATGCTCTAGACCTTGACGCCTAACCGTCTGGAAGAAGCACAGTCTTCAAAGGTAACAAGCGTCGGATCCACGCAGGATCAATTTCTTCAGTGATGCTCAATCACTTTGGGTTTGTAGGGGTTTGCTTTTGGGTTTTCCTCACTCGATGATTTTTGCTCAAAGTTCTCAGAGGATGGGTTGCTCTCAAATGACAGGTGTCAAGTTCTCTCGGAGCAGCCAACCAGCTAGTGGTTGTAGGGGGCGGCTATTTATAGCCTAGGGAGCAGCCCGACATGATAAGACATAAATGCCCCTCAATGATATGACCGTTAGGTGGATAAGATATTTTGGGATAGCTGGCGCGCAGCACAGCAACGGTCGGAAATTTGACTCTCAAATTCCTCAAGGCTATCATGTTCCTCACTGTGTAGGTAATTCGTACTGACGAATTCCTAACTCCTCAGTCAGAACAAATTCATCAGTGATCAGAAGAACTTCGTCTCTGTCACTGAAGAAAGTGACTGAATTGTATGAGATTTCCAAAGGCTTCACTCGAAGGGATTGGTAGGTGTAGGATTTTGAGTTGAGCATCACATGGAAATTTTTCCTTAGTATTTCCTCGACCCCCTTTAACAGTACGGTGTTTCCTATGACTCAAGAAAGAGAAAATGAAACTACGAAAACAATAGTCTTCACACTTCATGTTCCACAAATGAATACCAAGTCTTCAAGGTCACACCAATTTCTTCACTTTCAAAGTCTTCAGAAAGTCTTCAGAATATCAAAGTCTTCAGTTGAAGAACTTCATTTTTAGGGGTCGACTTTCTCTGTAAATATCAAACTCCTCATAGACTTATAGACCTGTGTACACTTACAAACGCATTAGTCCCTTAAGCTATAAGTCTTCAATACACCAAAATCACTAAGGGGCACTAGATGCACTTACAATCTCCCCCTTTTTGGTGATTGATGACAACATAGGTTAAGTTTTCAACGGGGATAAACATATGAAGTGTATACACTGATATTGAGGAATTTGATTACAAGATATAGTAGAACTCCCCCTGAAGATGTGCATAGTGAGGAATTTGCTTTTGAGGCAATGCACATTTGAAGAGTTGAATCATGGAGATCTCCCCCTATATCTTGTAATTCATACACGCATTTGATATATAATATGAAGAATTTGAAATGCATGATGAAATATGGTGCCTGATGTGATTCAGCATGCATGCAATGTCATTAACGAGGAATAAGCATGCAAAGCATAATGCAACAAAAGTATCAGCGCACCATCGGGTTTAAGATTACAACTCGATCCAAATAAAAGTTTCAGAAGAACGAGAGTTGTAACTTTAAAAAATGCCCTTAATATAGACCCGCCCGCTTGAAGACTAACTCAGATTTCTCCCCCTTTGTCATCAAATGACCAAAAGGATTGAAACTGAGGACTAACGCCCCTGAAGAATTTCAAGTCGATGGAGGAGTGCCAGCATTGTCGGGGTTGTTTGTTGAAGCAGGGCCTGCCGCAGTGTCGTCCAAATCTTCATACTCATCAGTGTCACGCGATGAAGAATAAGAGCTGGCCACCAAGGAAGGAACTTTGACCTTCTTGAATTTCTTCGGTGGAGGTGCATACCAGTCAAATTCTTCCTTGAGACCCATATTCTTCAGATCTGCAGCGCTGTAGACATGACAGAGAACAGCCCAGGTACAGTTGAAGGTTTCATGGAGGTAGTATTGGTTTTTCTTCACTGCATTGTGTGTTGAGGTCATGTTGTGAAGAATTGAACCAAACTGACGCTTGACCCATTTATGATTGCGATCAACCTTCTGATGAAGACTGAGGAGTAACTCACGGTCAGTCATCACCCTGGGTGCTGTGGCTTGAGGATTTTGCTTGGCTGAGGTATTTGCGGCAGAGTCATGTGTGGAAGAATCGTCATTGGTAGAGTAAGAGGCAGCCTTGCGAAATTGACCATCCAATGGACGAATGCCTTCATCGATCACAACAGCGGCCTTACCTTTATCATCAGCTAATGAAACTGTCCGTTTGAGGACTTCAATGGGAGGCAATTAGCTACCGTGGTTCAGAGTGTCAGCTTTGTAATTCAGTGAAGATCTTGCCCTGATGAATCTCATAATCCAAGGAGCATAGGGCTTCAGCTCGAATGGTGACATAGCAATATTGGCCAGAGTCCTCATGAAGAAATCATGGAAGTTGACGGGAACGCCATGAATGATGTTGAAAAGCATATTCTTCATGATGCCAACGACTTCTTCATCATTTGAGTCGTGGCCTTTGATGGGACTCATTGTCTTCGTCAGAATTCGATAGACAGTCCGAGGCACATACAATAATTCCTTGACGAGGAATTTGGTTCGTGGGGCCTGCCTTGGCTTCAAAGGCTTCATCAACACTTGCATATAGTGATTTGAAAGTTCTGGTTCGTTGTAGATACAACGAGCACCATCAAGTGGAGGACTGAGTGGTAGAGCACGAAGCAATTCAGTTGCTGGTGCCTTGTAGTGAGTATTTTCCGACATCCAGTCTAATACCCATGAGTTCACGTCTTCAGCGTCTTCGGTGATGTGCAGAGTTGCATAGAATTGAAGAATGAGTTCTTCATTCCAGTCACAGATATCAATGCAGAAATTCAGAAGTCCTGCGTCGTGAAGAACACTGAGGACTGGCTCAAAGCCGGGCAGAAACTCCATGTCCACATGAGGAATATGTGCATGACCGAAGACTTTGTCTTTGTTGAAGAGCACTGAGGAATAGAAATTAGCTTGGCTGGCAGTCCAGAACCGCCTCTTCCTTATGCGAGCAGAATCATATGGATTATAATCAGTGAAGAATACGTGCTCGACAAAGAAATCTTCAGCCTTGAACTTTTGTTTGCTTGAGAATGGATTCTTTAGCTTTGGCAGAGGGGTGTCAGTGAGTTGCATCACCACCTCAGGAATCGCGAGCTCAGGTTCTGCAGGCTGAGGAATTTCTTGTTCCTCAACAGGTGCAGTCTGAGGATGAGTAGCAGCAGGTTCATCAGCACTAGTGGCTGGAATTTCTTCATGGACAAATGAAGTGGGATGAGTTTCTTCAGAGCCCATTTGAACAGTTGGTGCAGGGGACTGAGGTATCTGTTGGAGTGGGGTGAAGAGTGGAGAATTTGGATGTTGACTTTCCCAAAAGTCATCGTTCATCACTGGTGTTGTGCTTCCAATATCCACATCTTCTTCAAGTTCCTCAACACCGGCCTCTTCAGCAGTGAACTGAGGCATAGGCGAGGAAATGATTGGCATTGAAGGGATTGCTTACACTTCAATTTCTTCATCAATCCGCTCTGACGAAGCAGCAGAATGATTTTCTTCATCAGATCCGCTTGGGATCTCATAGTCTTCTCCAAAAGTAACAAGGTCCTTTGATGGCATGGAGGAAATCGAAACAGCATCAATTGGATTTTCGAGCGAGCTGGTCGTTGGCTTTATTTTCTTCGCAGCCGAAGAGTTTGACATAGCTGATGCCTTCCTTTTCTTCACTGCAGCTCGCTCTGCAGCCTTGGTCTTCTTCACATCGAATGCACATGGAAGAATTGGAGTTGGTGTAGGTGCAGATGGAGCTGAGGAATCTGGTTGATTTTCTACAGGCGCAACTGATGTAGTTGCCCTGACTTCTTCAGTTTCTTCAGGTGCACCACTAGTGGATGCCCTGGCAATTTCTTCAGCGGCTGGAATGGGATCATCAGCCCTGGAATTAGCATTTTCATCAGCAGCCTGAACTTCATCAGCGGTGCTGGCATGTTCTTCAGTCGGTTGAGCTGAGACTCCAGCCTGAGGAATTTCATGTTGCGTTGGGGCAGCAACATTGGTGAATTTCTTCGTCAGGTTAACGAATCTGACTTTAGCTCCTTGCCAATCAGCATAGTAGGCATCAAAGTCATTGCTGAGGGCTTGAATTTCAGACTGAGCCTGGAGAAGTTCCTCAGGTGTCATTCTGACAACGTTTTTCTTCAGGAGCTTCTCCTTTCTGTATTGAGCTTTCTTAATCTCTCTTGCCTTTTCAAACTTCCATTTCTCTTCAGTGATGAAATGGGTCAACATATGACTTTGTCCAGGGGTCAGATGAAAATCAGGCATTGGGGTGTTTGGATCCTTGTGCCAGAGATCAATATAATCGAGGATTTTCCTCGGATCCAACAGCAGTGGCACAAATGTGCCTTTGGCTCTAGTGGCCTTCACCTATCTGTCTCTGATGATTTTTGCAAGTTCATCATCAGAAGCTTCATCATCAGAAGGCACATGGAATGCGACCTGTTTCTTCTTTGGACTTGGCCGAGGACCTCGTCCAGCTGTTGCTTTGGTCTTCAGCAGAGTCGGGCTAGATTATGACTTTGGTGGAGCAGTAGTAGTGTGAGGAATTTGCCGTGGGGGCGCTGCTGAGGAACTTGGCCATGAGGGCGTTGTTGGTGAAGCACTTGGCTTACGAGCAGGCTTCTTTGGCATGGATTTCCTTGATTTGACCGAGGCCTCAGTAGCAGTACCAGTGGCAGAATCCTCATTGAATTTCTTCACTGCCTCCTTGGCTTGTCTTGCCAATTTAGCTTGGCGCTTAGCCCATTCTTCAGGAAAGTCCTCACCACGTTTGATGCTTGTGGGATCAGCTACTTGGCCAGGTGCCAATGGAGCTCTTGGGCATGGAGGATTGAGGGCGAATTTCTTCATGTACTTTGGAGTCACATATATGTATTCCCTCCATTCCCTTGCCCATCTCCGTTCAATCTTCTGAATGTGCACCTTGCGCTGATTTTTGTTTTCTTTGACAAATTTTGCTTCATCAGGTGTGCAATAGTCAGCATAAATTTCCTCAAGGATTTCAAACGCAGTCATAACCTCAGGTTTCTTTCCTCCTTTTTGCGGCTTCTTACCGTCTGCCATATTCTTCAGTTGAGGAATTTGAACAATTGAGTTCTCTGAAGAAGTATGCAGTTTTTCTTCGAGGAACGCTGCAAATGAGTTAAGTTGATGAGAACCTAGTGATTCAGCAGCAAACATGAGTACCTGTGAACAAAGTACAGGTGCGAGGAATTCGGAGAGGTCATATGCGTTCTGAGAAGGTTTTTCGAAAAGAACTAGTTTTGAGGAATTTGACCAGATGAACCTTGAGGAATTTCACTAAGCGTTCTTGTCTTAGGTTCCAGAGTTGTATAGATCGAAGATCCACACAATTAGGGAATCTTGAAGAAAATGATTGCTTAGAGAAACAGTTCAAGATCATATGATGTGTGTGGTGTTCATATGTGTGAAGATTTGAAGAATAAACACCTTTGAAGATTTTCAGGAAAGCTTGAGAATCAAAGCGAGTAATAAAAGTAACTTTTAATTACCCGAAGTGAAGAACACGACGAACTGAGAAGAACAGATGGGAAGTTCGTCAGGTTAGATCTTCCTTGCCCTAACTCGGTGGAGGAAGACAGCTACGGCGGCGGCGGAGTGAAGATTTCCGCGGTCGGCGTGAGTACGACGGTGACGAGGTCGAGGCAGCGAAGCTCTTCCTCACCGGCGATGATGGAGTAGCGGCGGCGCTAGGGTTTGAGGAGCTCGAGTGAGAGAGTAGCGATCGAGCGGAGTAAATGTAGTGAGGAAGGGGAGAGGGGTATTTATAGACACGGTGAAAAACTGTTCGCCCAAAGATTTGGGACGAACGTGCCCCTGCCCTTTCTCCTTCACGCGACATGTGTCACCCACGTACTGTGTAGTGGAGATCTTGTACGATCGTGGGTGAATAGAATAATGCATCGTGGGATGCGGAACAGTTTGAGCGGCAAAACCGAAAATTTGGATAAGATTTGTTTTAAAGTTTCGTTCGCAATTTCTTCAGCTGACAAGGACACAGTGAAGATTTTGAACGAGTTTCAAATAGAACACATATGAAGAATTTGTGAATAGATTGGGTTGAGTATAGCATAGAGGGGGAAGGGTCCGATCACATTCACTTAGCA
>NC_057795.1:173123545-173128415 GCF_018294505.1 Triticum aestivum
TATCATTGCATTACTGGGCCAAGTAATGGGCCAGCATCGGCTAGCCAAGTCCAGTAAGCATCAGCAAATCTGACGTACCCCATTCGTGCCCCGTCTCCACTCCCGCTGCCGACTCCGGCGACCACCATGGCCACTCGCCGGAGCCCCGCCACCACCAACCACCGCCTCCTCCTGCTCCTCCTCCCCTTGCTGCTAATCAGCTCGCTCTTCCTCCCCCTCTCGTCCGCCTACCGCCCCGGCGACATCATCCCCATGCTCCGCTCCGGCCAGTACCACGGCGTAATCAGATCGATCCATGCCCTTACTCAGAGCCTAGATGCTCTGGGGCGAATTCGTTCGTTTCACCTCGTCTGACCCGTGCGGTTCTTATTGCAGTCGAGGTCGGTGTGGTTCGACGTCATCGGCCGCCACTGCCCGGTCTTCGCGGTCAACCGGGAGGTGAGGGTTTCTCGGAACTGCTCCACGGTTCGACCTTTGGGGATTCGCGTGTGGGGCGTATCCGTGATTTTGTTCTCTCGTTCGTGCAGGTGCTGATGCCGATCCCCAAGCCGACAGGGTTCACCGGTGCGGATCCGTATAAGATGTAAGATTTAGATCTCTTAGCTTACACTTGTCCTCAAGAATTTTTTGACGCTGCCACCCTACAACATTTGAGGCAAATTGCTTGTGTGAATCGGTCAAATTGGATAATTGGTTCCAAGACTACAAGATGCTGGATTTTCCAGGGTGGGTGGAGGGTTGGCCTAATGTTATAGGTGCACTGTGAATGAATGATGACTGTTGTTTACTGTAATTCGTAATGCAGTTTTCTGCCGAAAATTCATACATCCATGCCATGACACATCTGATTTCGCAAATGCAAATTGGTGTCACATCAAATTCAATACAATCATTTCATGAAAGATCTAAATTTGCAAATCTGAATTGGTGATATACTACCACTACTACGACTCCTGATTTATGTTTATACATTCTGTGGTCCAGAAGGTTTTGTGGTATGCAAAATTTATGCTATCTCACGGTACTTGTTTGGTTAAAACATACTCCCTCCATTCCAAAATATAGTGCGCCCACGCTTCCCGAGGTCCAACTTTGACCATAAATTTAACCAACGAGACCGACTGTGTCGGGAGAAAAAATTATATAATTGAAAACTTCTTTTGAATACGAATTCAGTTGTATAACTTTTGCTCCCGCCGCAGTCGGTCTCGTTGGTTAAATTTATGGTCAAAGTTGAAGCACGGGAATAGAGGAAGCACTATATTTTGGAACGGAGGGGGTATTGAACTTAGACTTAGTAATTATCAAGTCAAGGAAATTCATAAGGTTGCTGGCGTGCATGGTAAAATTTGTAAATAGTAATGATAGTTGTACCATATCTGTGTTTTGTGAATGATCTGTTTTTGCAGAAATGTGTCTGTCTTACATGGTCCTTCCTATGCAGAACATTTCAGATTGGACACGAAAAGTTCCATGTTCCTTGGCTTTATGTTATTAATCGCAAAAGCTCTGAAGTTCCACTGATTGATTTCCATTTAGTGAGTCCCTTGTTAACTGTTATATATGTAATTCCAGGGGGAATACTTTCTTTCTGCTTATAACTATCTGCTTTTGATTATACAGAAATACACTGGAAACGATTTGCTTGGTGTTACGGCTAAAGTAGTGGACATGCCTCACCATTGTATGTAATGCTATGGCCTCTCCTCACAATACCTTTTTCTATGTATTTAGAAGTTTATATCCCTAGCATCTGTAGTGATGTATTACCGAAAAAGGCTTTCGCCCCGCTTTATATTATAAAGCAACCGCCCACATCAAGCATTCCACAAGGTTCCACACAAGTTCACACACACACACAGACACACAGACACGGAGGTTCACAAGCAAACAAACAGACACGAGGGTCCGAGCTGAGGGCACAACACAACAAGCCCAAAACGCACTCAACACAGCGCATGGCGCACAGAAGGCGCAAGGCGCAAAGGAGTCCAGCAGCCTAGTCGGGCTCAGGCGGAGGGGGCGGAAGCGGGGGAGCCACGCGGAGCGCCATCGAGCGAAGATCGGCGAGGAGGTTGGTGATGACGTCCCGGTCCTGGGGGCGGCTAAGTGGCCGCCAAAGCTGCAAGTAGCCACACATTTTGAAGATAGCGTCAGTCGCACGTCGAAGAGGGACCTTCTGAATGACAAGCTTGTTGCGAATGTTCCAAAGCGTCTAGGCTAGGATCCCAACGCACAGCCATCTAATATGGCGGTAGCGGGGAGGGGAGGCGGTCAGCTCCGCAAGTAGGTTGGGGAAGTTGGTATTGCACCACTAGCCACCGACCGCTTCGCGGAAGCAGGCCCACATGAACTGGGCAGTGGAGCACGAGAAGAAGATGTGGTTAGCATCCTCGATCATGCCACATATGGGACAGATCCCATCGCCCGGGCCGTTACGCTTGAGGACTTCGATCCAGAGGGGAGGCGTCCACGGATCCATTGCCATAGAAAGATCCGGATCTTCAGAGGGAGGCGGATGTCCCATATCAGGCTAAACGGTTTCGGGGCCGTCGATGGTGCGATGACCGCATACAAGGACTTCGTGGAGAAGCGGCCAGACGGCTCCAGGTGCCAGGAAATGGCATCCTGGTCCTCCTGAACGTTCATCGGCATCAGGGCCACGTCTTGGAGGCGGGAGTCCCAAGCAGCCACCTCGAGAGGGCCGAAGGGGCGACGGAAAGCGAGACGCCCTAAGTCAATAAGGGCCGTCTCGACAGAGACCCGAGGGTCAGCCGCAATGGCAAATAGTTCTGGGAACCGCACAGCCAAGGGGGAGTCCCCAAGCCATCGGTCGAACCAGAACAACGTCGAGGCCCCGAATCCAACAGAGATGGACGTATTGAGGCGAAGGACGGGCAGAAGCTGGACCACGGACTGCCAGAACTGGGAGCTACTTGTACGTTGGCAAAAGGCCAGAGGTTGTCCCCTCAAGTATTTATTACGGATGATGGTCAGCCAGAGGCCTCCCTTCCCATTGGCGATACGCCACAGCCAGCGGGTCAGGAGAGCAATGTTCATGCGGCGAGATGACAGGATCCCAAGGCCACCCTGGTCCTTGGGTTTGCAGATGTCTGGCCAGCTCACCATATGATACTTCTGCTTGTCACCCTCACCCGCCCAGTAGAACCTTGACTGGTATTTAGCAACCTCCTGATGGAGGGTCTCATGAAGGCTGTAGAAGCTCATGAGAAACCAGAGCAGGCTAGCCAGCGAGGAGTTGATTAGAATCACCCTCGCCGCCTTCGACAGCCAACGTCCCCGCCAAGGTTCAACACGGTGCTGCATCCGGGTCACCGTCGGGCGGAGGTCAGCAACGGTGAGCCTGGAATCACTAATGGGTATCCCCAGGTAGGTCGTGGGGAAGGAACCCAGGAGGCAGTTAAGCCGATCCGCAATGGACACCGCCTCCTCAGGAGGATAGCCAAGGACCATCACTTTGCTCTTATCGAAGTTGATGGTAAGCCCCGACATCTGTTGGAAACAGAGGAGGAGGAACTTTAGGTTGGTGTCGGTCGCTGAGCCTTCCACCATAACAATGGTGTCATCCGCATATTGGAGGAGGGAGACCCCTCCCTCCCCAACAAGATGGGGGACGACGCCACGAAGGTGGCCGCAGGCTTTGGCCTTATCAAGAATGACCACAAGGGCATCAACCACCATGTTGAATAAGAACGGGGAGAACGGATCGCCCTGGCGGACCCCACATAAGGTGGGGAAGAAGGGTCCGATCTCACCGTTGATGTTGACCGCAGTCCGGCCGCAGGAGACCAGCTACATAACGCGGGTCACCCAACGGTCGTCGAATCCCTTACGGAGCAAGACTTCTCGAAGGAAGGGCCAGTGAACGGTGTCATAGGCTTTGTGGAAGTCTAGCTTCAGGAAGATCGCGCGGTGGTGTTTGGAGCGGACTTCATGAAGGACCTCGTGAAAAACCAGCACCCCATCCAAAATAAACCGGCCTTGGATGAAGGTTGCTTGGTTGGGGTGGGTGACAGAGTCCGCAAGAAGGGTCACCCTATTGGCGTACCCTTTAGCCAATATCCTGAAGATCATGTTGATCACCGTGATCGGGCGGAATTGGCGAATGTTGGAGGCGCCCGGAACCTTAGGGATGAGGGTAATGATCCCGTAGTTCAGCCGCCCAAGGTCCATGACCTCAGGTTTGATAGTTTGCCAGAACGTTTTGAAGAACGAGACCGACAAACCATCTGGACCCGGAGCCGAGGAGGGGTTCATGCCCTTGATTGCCGCCAGGACTTCATCCTCCGAGAATGGGGCAACCAAGGCCGCGTTGGCCTCGGCGGAAACTAGCTGTGCACCCGACCAGGTGTCAGGTGCCAGCGCAGCCCCACCCTGAGGGGTGGGGGAGAAAAGGGCTTTATAGAAGCCGTCGACGTGCACTCGGATGTCCGAGGGGCGAGTGAGCTGAGCATCGCCGACCCACAGAGAGTGGATGGAATTCCGGCGACGCCGGCCATTGGCGATCGCCTGGAAATAAGCCGTCTTGGCATCACCACGAAGCACCCACCGTTGGGTGCCGCGCAGTCGCCAGTAAGCCTCTTCATCAGAATAGATGACCGATAGCTAGTCCTCGAGGTCATATCTCAGCATCCACTCGTCAGGAGAGATCCCGGACGTGTCAGCGCGAGCGTCCAAGGCCTGGATGGCACCCAGGAGGGCCTTGCACTCACGCAGATCACGCCCAAGGTTCGCGCCCCAGCCCTTCATAAATTGGCGGGCAAGCTTGGCGCAAAACTGCCAAGAGTCCACGCCGGTCATGGCACGGTGCGGAGCGGCACGCGGGCAGTCCACTTGGCCACAACGGCCT
>NC_057795.1:173128878-173131663 GCF_018294505.1 Triticum aestivum
GCTACGGGTGATGGCCTGCAGAGAGGCCAGGGGGCATCTAAGCTCCCAATCCGGAGAGACTAGGACGCGGTCCAGAACGGACTGCGTCGGGTTCACCTGGCGGTTGGTCCAGGTGAACCGGGCCCCCGTTCGCTCAAACTCACGGAGGCTGAGCTCCGCAATGCAGTCGTTAAACATCTGCATCCGGGGACGGTTAACCCTGTCGTTGTTCTTCTCATCCGGCGAGCGGATGAGGTTGAAATCACCTCCGACAACCACAGGGAGGGAGGAGCTGGAGATCTTTTGTTGCAGCTCAGCGAGGAAGGTCGGGGAGCGGCGGTGGTCCGCCGGTCCATAGACTATGATGACCTCCCACTTAAAATTGAGAGCCCGCTCAAAGATCTCCATACTAACGAAGAACTCGCCCCGGTCCATACCGCCCACCTCAAAGGTGGCATCCTTAACGCCTAACAGGATGCCACCCGAATGGCCATTGTTCCCACTAGAAGGGAGCCAATGCCAGGCAAACAGGTGGGAGCTAAGGCCGTCCAGCTCGGGAAGGCAGAACTCCAAGTGCATGGTTTCTTCTATGGCGATGATGTCTATGTGCTCGTCACGGATGTACTCAACTAGCTGGCGGCGGCGGCCGTCATGGCCGAAGCCGCGGATGTTCCAGAAGAGGGTGCGCATCTAAATCGCCATAGAGGGGCTGCTTGACCCTAGTACGATGGATGCGCTGTGAGCTCTGAGAGCGGCCGTGCGAGAACGCGTGCGGCCACGGACATCCCCAACAGGCAGCCCAGAAGGGGGCTGGGGTGCCGGGGTGCGGAGGAGACGGGCCTGGGTTTCGGCGAGTTTCCCGTCAAGGATCTCGCGAGCCTGGATAGCCGCAATCTGCTCTAAGGGGGGACCCACTTCCCCCCTGAAAACTATAGCCGAGTCTAGGGCCACTTGGCGAGGCGGCCAAGCGGGATCGCTTCGAGCGCAGAGAACGAACAGCTGGAAGAACCGGAGGGGGTGTCGGACGCACCTGTCTCGAGGTTCCGGGCCGCAGCCCGGATCTCAGCCCGCTCGGAGATGGACGGAACCGGGAGGCCGGTCGGGCGGTCCGCGTCGAGTTGGGCACTGCGGCGGGAGGCAGTCACCGGAATCGACGAGGCCCGAGCCCGGCGGACGTACGGAATCGATCGAGGCGGGTGGGAGGCGACAGGGGTGGCCACATTAGCGGAGGCCACCAGGAGCAGGCGCGGCGGGGACGCCGGAGCCGGTGGCGCTAGCAGGGCACCGGACCCCGCCATGTCGGGGGAGGGCGGGTCCTGTGCAGGCAAGTCGGCCACCGGGGCGGGAGCGGCAGCCGGTGGAGAGGTGGGGGGCGACGGAGGATCCTTCCCAGGAGGGTCAGCCGGGGCGGACCCCAGGGGGGCGGGATCCAACGTCGCCGAGCCCGACAACAGCGGAAAGGCCATCGTCGGGGGCGGAGGTGGCGGGGCGGCGTCGGGGAAGGGGCACGGCGAGCGCGGCGAAGATGCCGGGAGGACGAGGAGACTGACGTTGGAGATGTCGCTGAGCTCGACCGAAGAGGAGGGGGAGGGGGCGGGCAGCGCGGCGGGGGCAGCCTCGACGGAGGCCAACCCCCGCGACCGGCCCGCTCCCGAATGCCCGCGTCCCGGTGGGGGTCCGAAGGGTCGCGCGAGGGGGAGCGGCTGCGTCCAGAGCGCTCATCGTCGTCCTCCGGATCCTCGTGGCGGTAGGGGCGCGGACGGCGGTAGTGGGAGTCGTCGCGGTGGTCCGCACTTCCCCCGCCAAAGTGGCCCTCAGTGAAGTGTCAGGGGCGGCTGATGTGGTTGGGAGGCTCGGGGTAGATCTTGAGGTCGAAACCCTGGTCGTTGAAGAAGACCCGGACGGTGGCACGGAGGGTGGAGGAGTCCAGGCACTTACCTTGACACGGACCTCCTCCTCCTTGCGGAGAGAGAGCTCGTCCACCACTACCACCTTGCCCAGGAGCTTGGACATACTGTGGATCACCTTCTCAGAGCGAGCAATGTCGGGGAGGCCAGCGATGAGGATCCAAGCCGTATCCAGCACGGCCACAACCTTGGGGTCCATCAGGGGCTCAGAGATGTTAACGACGAGCTTGTTGAGGGCGAGGGCGATGTCGTCGCTACGGGTGCAGAGGCCCAAGCTAAGGGCGTCGGGGAAGACCACGGTGAAGGAGCTGTCCGAGGTCGGAGTCACTTGCCAGTCCCAGACACGGCGCAGAGGTGGTTGAGCTCGGCCTCGATCATCTCCGGTGAGGCGACCCCTGCCCCCACAATGGTCACGACCGCAAGGAGTGACGGGGATGGGGGAGGGACGTCCTCGACCTCGATGTGGAAGAAGCCGAGACCCTCAATGCCGTGGCCGTACATCATGAGCTCCTCCGACACCAGGCGGTCTGGGCAGAGGGCCGCGGGGTGGCCCGAGTCCTTGCAGAGGTAGCACATCGGTGGGTTGGGGCACTCGATCTGGTAGTGGCCGGCAATGCCACAGTTGAAGCACGGCGGGGGATTGCGGGGGGCCCCGGAAACGGCCGCGGCCGAGGATGCGGGAGTCGGGGCCGCGGGGTTGAGCGGGCGACCGGGGCCCTTCCGCTTCTTCTTCTTGGCACCTTGGCGACCCCGAGCCTCGGCACCCCGATTGCCGGGAGGCAAGCTTGGTTGGTTGCGGGGGGGCGCGTCGACGCTAACGGGGAGGGGCCGGGAGGGCGACGGCGAGCGGTCGCGGCGGCGCACGGGCGAAGGGGAGCGGGGACGGCCGCGGCGACTCT
>NC_057795.1:173133078-173134513 GCF_018294505.1 Triticum aestivum
GGCGAGGAGGGGGGGAGGCGGGGAGAGGGGGGCGGCGGGGTCACCAGCGGACGGAGCCGGGAGGGCGGGCGGCGCCGGCGGGAGCAGGGCGGGCGCGTCGCCCCGCGGGGAGCCGGAGTCGCCAGAGCCCGGGCCTTCCATCGAGGCTGCTATCGTAGTGATGTATTTATTGTCATGTACTCCCTCCGTTCCAAAATATTTGTCTTTCTAGATATTTCAACAAGTGACTACATACGAAGAAAAATTGAGTGAATCTACACTCCCTCCGTATGTTGTAGTCCATTTGAAATGTCTAGAAAGACAAATATTTAGGAACGGAGGGAGTAAGAAAGTACCATGCATCTGCATTCAAGTTGGATTGTTTGATCAAGTTTTTAATGCTAAAAGGAGGACCATGTATTATGTATACATGTGATTCTCTGAGTTTCTATTTCCAAAAACTAGGTATTTCTTGTGATAGCATGAATTCTTTGACAAGATTAATCTGTTTATTTTATCTTGTTTGGGACTGAAAGGCTTTGAAGGGGAGCCTTGGCGCAGTGGTAAAGCTGCTGCCTTGTGACCATGAGGTCATGGGTTCAAGTCCTGGAAACAGCCTCTTACAGAAATGTAGGGAAAGGCTGCGTACTATAGACCCAAAGTGGTCGGACCCTTCCCTGGACCCTGCGCAAGCGGGAGCTACATGCACCAGGTTGCCCTTTTTGGGACTGAAAGGCTTTGTTGTTGTTGTTGTTGTATCTGTTTGTTCTTTCTTGTGGTTCATTATGAGCATGTTGTCTAGTCAGAGTGTAGTGCCTTATACTAAGTGTTGCCAAGGGTTCAAGAGAAACTGCAAATATTTGTTTTGCTTTAGTCAAGTAGTAAACTTCTTTTACCATGTAGTAAAACAGTTGTGTGCTATTGAAGCAGCCTTTGTATGAGCATCAACAAGATACTCATGACTTCCTCTAAATCCATCTACGGATATTATTGGCCTGCCGCAATGACATTACGCCTTGTTGGAAGGCACATTAGACTATAGACTATTTATGTTCTAGGATAGATGAACTAACATTAAGTGTAAGTTTTCTTCTCTTTTTTACCATGCAGTAAAATGTATAATCAGCATGTGTGTGTTTTCCGTGAAGTTTCTGAATTGGGTAGCCTAGTTGCTAACCCATCTGTGTTTCATTGGGCAGTTGTGGAACTTCATCCTGACATAAAGAAGAATTTCTGGGATCCACAGAATTGGCCAAAATATGTACTTGTTAGTTATACATGGTAAAAACTTATCTGGCCTTGTTTGCATTGATAAAATTTTGTTTCCAAGTACTAGTGTGAGAAAACTTTGAAGCGTGACATTATGACAAAATAATTCTTCTGTACAGGGAGGAACAATCAGAGATAGATGTTACTGCAGGATTCTATGTGTTATTTGGATCTGGTGAGTTAATCC
>NC_057795.1:173134709-173160841 GCF_018294505.1 Triticum aestivum
AAAAAAACTGTTTCGTCGTGCCATCTTCCACATAATAATCCTGTTCACATTTGTACTCTAAAAATGTTTCACTGTGGTGTTACAGGCCTTGTTCTTTCCTTCGTTCTTGCAATCTATGTATTGCAATCATCTCAAGATAAGTTAACAAGGTATGATTATTCACATTTTCTTTTAGTTTCAGGATATAGGCTGATAATGTTGTCATGTTCTTGGTGAAATGAAAGTAACCAATATAAGAGATTGATACAATGACATTCTACTGTCCTTGCAATCCAGCATGCTTAACTTATCTGGACACAGCTTTAGTCCGTAGTTAGCTAGGTTGTTTAGTTTTGTGCGTGCCCATTGATATCCTTTCATGAGTCAGCACATATAAGAAAATGCCTTTCATGCCCATTATTCAAATTGGAAGGAAATGTGTTTATTGACACCGACACCATTCTGCTTTGCAGGTTTGTGCGAGAAGCGGTTTCTGATGGCAGTCTACCTGAAGGAGGGGTTGCAAAGGTTGAGTGATGTTTCCGCGAGGGGCTGTTGGATTATCGACAAATGTCCACTTATGGAAACACCAACAAAGACATTGTGAACTCAAGCTACCAAATTTCTTGGGAGCGTGGACAATAGCATGCATCTGAAGAACCGGTGAACCATTTTGTATGCGTGCATTGTGCGGAACTGACAATTACAACATGGCAGTTAAATGAGAGATGAATTGTAGGTTTTTCCTTGGTATAACGGAACTTTTAGCAAGCTGGAGTATGTGCAGTTGCTAGCTCATTACTGTTTTGATATATGACCTGTGTGATGTTGCAAGAATTTGTCTTCTATATCTACATTTTTAGCATGTGTAAGTAAAAACAGGCATCGTGTATACCTCTACAGATAACAAGATTGGTGCAAATGTTTCATTGCTTCATCTGCGAAACACCGATTCCTCCTTGAACTGTGGCCCTGTTTGTTTGAGCTTTTGCTTCTGCTTTTGCAGATTTTCACTTTACCCAAAAAGCCATAAAAGCTCCTAAATATTGAGCTCCAAAAGCCATAAAAGCTCCAAAAGCATCTATGTAGGAGCTTCTATAGCTTTTTGAGCAAAGTGAAAAAGCTGCAAAAGCAAAAGCAAAAGCCCAAACAAACAGGGCCTGTGGCTGTTTGTATTACATGGAAATGAACCTGGTTATTTTTAACTCCTTAAACTGAAATGTACATCGCTTGCATTACTTTAAAGTCCAAGGTAAATCTGAAAGTACAGGTACAAACTTGAACCTATAAATAATATAAAGTCTTGCACAATTCTTGACCTCAGGACCTTTGGTACAAAAAGAATGGAGTCTATCTGCGGACCAGTGTACCAACATGAAGTTACAGTGAGAAGATTTGGACCATATCCAGATACAATTTTACAATACCTGCTGTCTAGTTTCATGGTAAATCTGCAATTTTGGAAGGTAAAACCCTCCAAAGAATCAGATCATTTTACTGCTTTAGATAGTGACACTAAATAAACACAAAATTGTAACTGAAATGTCCATTGCTTCATTACTTGGGTTGGAAAGTTGGCTTCCAACCCTACTATCTGCCTACTAAATTGAATCCTGTATAATCCCATCCGCCGTTTAAGAGACGAAATTTTCACGCCCTTGAGTACTTTGAGCTCCACATCGGTACCTTTAAAGGCTCATCGTCGTCACCTCCATTTTCAACTTTGCCCAAAGAATCAGAGATCAACGGTGCCGAGTCACCTTCTTTTGACTGCAATGCAGAGAACACACAGGGATTTATAAACAAGAAATAAAAGTAATGAAGCTAAAGAACCACAGGAGAATTGTTGCAAATAAAATATTAAATATTTACAAGGCATTAGATTTGAAAAGCAAGGTACCTGCTGTGCGGAGACATCGGTATTTTTTGGTTGAGTCTCTATTGAGCAGAAGTATGAATATAGTACCATCCCAACAACCGCAATTAGGATGCCAAGTATGTTTCTCCAGCTAAATGGATCATGAAGCAAAACGTAACCGAAGGTCAAAACTAGGCATGTTTTAAGATGGCCCAGGACTTGGTAAGTAACAGGAGATGTCTTTCCGATCACAAGAAAGGTGCTGAAGTTTACTGAGACCGATATCAAACACGACAAGACGATGAAAAACTGCACACGGAACAAGAGGAGAATCAGAAACAGATTAACAATGTCAAAAGAAGTTTGCCCAAGCTGCTTCGTGACTTACCACAACGTTAGATGTGTAATTGAAAGCGAAGACGTTTTGGTTAGTCAGGAATCCATCAAGGAACGGGCCGATAAGAAACAGTGTCAATGATTGGTAAGGACAAGACTGATATAGCAGCTGGGTTGAAGAAACCTTGAATTTCTTCTGAATAGTGTTTGTCATCTGGTAACTGGTTAAGGACTACAAAACCACACGACAAAAACGGTAGTAATACGTGAATGTAACAAAGTAGTAATGAACAGTCATCACGTCAAGTGCAAATTCTTCATTCTGGAACCAGATGCAAATTCCACTTTCTGACCAAAAAAGATGCCAAGAAATTTTGATTCATGCAAGAAAAGGAAAAAGCTGTCATCAAAGGATACGATTTGCGCGATGCAAGTCGTGATAATTGCCAACAAGGACAGTATGGACCCCACAGCATTGAGTTGCAAATCAGTCACAGTTGCAACACCAACACCCAAAAGAAGCACGGAAAGGGAGATCTGGATAGTCCGGCTGCAGTCAAGTCAGAAAATGTTTAGATCAAGATGGTATGGAAGTAATGAACAGAATGTAAAAAAAAAACACAAACCTGAACTTCTTCCTGAAGAAAAGAGTCTCCAAAATAACAGTGCAGGGGATGATGGCCAGCTTTGTCATCTAGACGTAAAAGGACAATTCAGCATCAGTTAGGTGGATTGATTAGTGCAGAAGGAAGGGTGACATTTAATAGCAATCAATGCTTGTACAAAATGTTCAACTCTAGCCAAAAGCCTTCTTGGTAAAGTTTCTTGCACAAACAAGGTACTTAGATATAATTAACCTGCACCCTAACTCGCCAAGTAACTATTGTCGTACCGACTAGCGAAAGTAAGTGTGTTACATTTTTACTGTGATTTTTTACTGTTGTAGTACTACCAAATGTAGTAAGTGCAGAACTGGAGTGAATTAACTAGGAATCCTGACTATGGTACGAGAATCAATGTAAAAAGATCGCATAATGTGCAGTACCTGGTAAAAGCCAACAGAATTGAAACCAAGGCTCAGATTGAGGAGCCCAATGGAGATGCCATTGAGCACTCCGAATCCCATGACAGTTCTTGAATCAAAAGCCTTATGCTCGAAAAACTTCATCCATAGCGCTACATGAAGGGAGCAGAAAGTGACCAGGAGATGCCAGCTCGTCAAGGTTGTAGCTGCAAAACAAAATTCCATGTCATAGGATATCAGTATTAATAAATTCACTGGCATCTCATATTCTCATTCACTTTTTAGCATAAGCTCTCCCTATTCACAAGGAAATAAGCAACATTCAGAAATAAGAGATACTCCTAAAAACCAAGTCAAAGCTAACAAGTTTTTGAACATCACATGTACATACACTCCAGGCAGCACAAACAAACAAAGATACTACTCCCATCTGTCAAGCTACCGAAGCAGCAAGCAACCAGGACATGCTACACAACCCTTCTTTTTTTTTTGGAACAGTAGCTACACAACCTGTTCATTACGAAAAACAATCAAAGCTTTCGCAGTAAGTACGCTAGCTCCAAGAGACCAGTCACTATCATTTTACACTCATGCTCTCCTGATTTCTACAGTATGCTGCGACGAATCACAATATATAGTTATCAAACACACCAAATTCAATTGGCACTCCTTGGCCAAAGCTACCACATGAGCTGAAAATCATCTGGTGTTAATAATCTGAACCGTGCACGTGCACAACCCAAGAGCGGAGCACGCCATAGATAGATCTAGCAAAACCACAGAGCACCAAGCACGAACACGTACGTAACAAATCAAGAAGCTGGGAAGCAAGAACAGTTAGATCTCACACCAAAGGTGAAGCCGAGGGAGCTCATGAGGGCCTTGTTGCAGATGACAATGGACACGGAGGACACCACGGAGAGGCCCAGCGCCCCCACCGTCCCCAGCTGGAACTTCTCCCCTCCGACGCCCATCTCCGCTGCCACCACCCTCCAGACAACAGCACCAACAAAAAAGATCGAGCCTTCCCGATCAGACGGCCCGGACCACGCCGCCGGGAGCACCTGCAGGCAAGGGAGGTGCCATTTCGATCAGCCAATCGCAGCAACGAGCGCTCTGCAAAGAAACGAGCGGGAGGGGTCGACAACATACCGCGCGCTGCGTCGGTGGATCTGGGCGAATCCGGCCGGGGAGCGGGCAATGTCGGGGAGATCTGCGGAGGGGCGGGCGGGCGGGATCGGCGGCGGTGCGGGGATGGGATGGGATTCGCGGTGGCGCTCCTGCCCCTCTTGCTTTGGCCTTGCGAATCAGGGGCGGGGAGGGAGACGAGGTATTTTTATATGGATGGCCGCCTCGTCGGTGAGATTGGTGATTAAAGGAAGCGGCAATTAGATATGGTTGGCCACGTCGCTTGCCGTGTGGGAGCTATTGACTCTCCACTGAATACCTGTTGAATTTGCTAAAATTTTCAAACAGGGACCACCTTCCTCTTGTCTTAATTTGCCAACTCTGCCTTTTTGTAGTGATGGTTGTTGCAAAGTTTTTTTACTTTTTTATTTTGTTTCCCTTTTCCAAAGGGACCACCTTCCACGTGTACAGTCAACCGAGCGTCCAAGTACAACACGCGACACGCGTGCCGTAGAACATACTCGAACCGATGAGAGGGGACACATGTCCCGGCACAGACAAGAAACACATCTCACGTAATAGAAAATTACAACGAGGTCCCTGGGGGGAGGGGGGTGATGTCGTCCTTCATCGCCGCTGAAGGAAGAAGAGACAAGCTCCTCCAACCAAAGAATTGTCGGTGCACCGTCGCATCAAAGCTTTGAGAACCGATGAAGAGAATTGTCGTGAACGAGTAGCACATATCATTGTAATGTGTTGTCATAGGACAACCCCATCCACCGGATCTGCCTTCTCCACACAATGTCGTCGAGGAAGACTACTTAATCCACCATCCTTCCACCCGCAAACCCTTCACGAGAGCAGGCAACGCCTCTTTGTAAGCCAACATTGCCGACGAAGGTGTTGAACACCGAACTACTCCTATACATCTTCTTTGAAGCTCCACAACGACACTGGAGTACACATTACCTCGACAACCAAGCCAGGGAAAAAAGCTCTAGGTTATCACCGTTGCCACGTTGACCCCTCTCGGAGCAACAAAATCATGGATCCGTCAACGGCGGTGGAGTCTACCATGTTGGTGAAGGATTTGGAGACATCTTATTCGGCGATGCCGTCATCACTACCGGAGCCGAAGATGAACGGATGAAAATCTACCAACAAAGGTAACCTGCACCTATAAAAGAACATAATCGGGTAAGGGATCCCCCCTCCACCCATGATTGTGAGGTCATGGACAGAGGAGGCTCGTCGGAGTCGACGTGTGAAGATCTATTGTCGAACGCAAAACGTGTGACCCCTCTCTCTTCAGAAAGGGAAAAGACGATATTTTTCCTACGTAAAATTATTCGAAAGAGGAAATAATTTTAGTTAGAACTTTTGGTTGTGGTCGAGGATTTATGGCCCAATTTATTGATAATTTTTTAGGCCCACTTGGAACCAAAATGGTAATAATACATTTAAAATGTCCTTATACATCTTAAACCTTTTATTGTAAGGTGTACCCGTATTCTTGGATCATTAATCTGACTACTCCCTCCGTCTAGGTGAGTAAGTCATCTTAGGTTGTGCACCGTGACCAAGGAGGACGGGAAAACAAGAGACCTTAATGTTTATTTGCTAATTAATATCATTGCATGCAATAAACTAACCATTGCATGTCGTGTTTGGTAGTCTCAAGTCATTAAAAGCATGCACACCCCTCATCTCTTATTGGTTGATATGTGAAGAAACAAGAAACGAGGTAGAAGTTAATGCACCGCGCCTAAGTATTTTGAGATTTTTTAGTTTTCGTAAGATGACTTACACACCTAGACGGAGGGAGTAACTATTATGTTGTATAAAAGTTTATCATTGATATTCAAAAAAGTTACTAATGTCTTAATTTTTAGTGGATGATCTAGAAATATGTGTGCGCCTTATAAACGAGAAATGGAGTAATCTTTCCTTTCTAGTTTACTGGGCTCATCTTAAAATTTGGAATTTCAAGTTTGTAGGACCCCAAGAATTGTCACCCATTGTTTACTAGCTTGCTCGCTTTAGGCCTTGAACATGCTTAGATGAAGTGCCTAGAGAAATAAATGAGTTTTCCTCTGAGCACCGGTGTTTATTTGTAAAAAGTAGATGCTTAATTAGGTATCACTCCTATAAAGGTAAGTATTGATGTTTAGAAAAATTTGTTTTATTTTTCTAAGCATCTTCTGTTGTCCAAGGCCTTTGAAATAAGCATTAATATCCACCTAATTTTGGATCTCAATTTGATTTTCATGAAAATCAACTGATGCATGAATAAGGGGGTGATTAATATGTGGCCCAACACTCAATCAGACTCTGCGAAACTGGAAAGAAGGGAGTACTAGGTTACATCGAATTAGTAATTACTCTTTATTTGAGTGGTTGCGGTAATTTTTGTTTCATACTCCTATTAAATTTGTGGGGCTTTGTCATACCAATAAAAACACCGTCGTGTCGTGTTAAAAAAAACAGCGTTGCGTCAACATTATAAAAAAATTGCTTTTGAGTTGCTATTTGACGAAACTACGCTCTAACTTGAATTTGCTTTTGTAAACTACTTTAGTATGCAATATATATCCAACACGGATAATTATAGGAGACCCAAAATTCGACCGGCTATTTAGTATAAATAGATAATACACTGTACATTGTTGGTGGGATATTTTGTAATATAACTCACCGACATTTGATTGTTGAAATAATAATATGAGAACTAAAACTGAGAATGCCTATAATTTGTTGTGTTTTATATGGTATGGTTGTAAAATATTACTCCCTCCATCCCAAAATAAGTGTCTCAGCCTTAATACAATTTTATATTAAACCTAGTACAAAATAAGGGTTCCTCATATGTATGGCTTCGCTAGGGTTTCCTAACCCGGGCGATCAGGGGGCGATTGTCGTGGTTCTAAGCCTGACAGTAGAGTGGGGGGTAGGTATGGAGAGGCAAGGTCCTAGCTATGGAGAGGTTGTAAGCACAAGGGATGTACGAGTTCAGGCCCTTCTCGGAAGAAGTAACAGCCCTACGTCTCGGAGCCCGGAGGCGGTCGAGTGGATTATGAATGTATGGACTACAAGGTGCCGAACCCTTCTGCCTGTGGAGGGGGGTGGCTTATATAGAGTGCGCCAGGACCCCAGCCAGCCCACGTAGGAGAGGGTTTAAGGTGAGTTAAGTCTGGGGCGTTACTGGTAACGCCCCACATAAAGTGCCTTTACTATCATAAAGTCTACTTAATTACAGGCCGTTGCGGTGCAGAGTGCCCCTTGACCTCCTGGTGGTCGAGTGAGTCTTCGTGGTCGAGTCCTTCAGGCCAGTCGAGTGAATCCTCGTTGGTCGACTGGAAGGCGACCTCTTCTAGGGATGTCCTAGGGTAAGTTACTTGGAACAGGTCCATGACCCTACCCTAGGTACATAACCCCATCATTAGCCCCCGAATGGATTGAGGCTTCGAGTGAAGAAGGAGTTGATGTCGTTTCCGATTAACCTTTGCGCTCTAGTTGTGCGCTGTTCTGGATCAAAGAATCTCTTCGTTGACAGGGAGCAATTTGTCTTCGGTCGACTCGATCCATTCTATTTTTGCGTCGAGTGATCTTTCGAGCTTCGACGATCTCCGAGCGACGGATCGCCGGAAACACCGCGTCTGACAGACTGATTTGTTGCTCGCGGATTCCGCGGGGTGCGAAATTTGGGGGCGCGTGTGAAGCGGGGCAGACCGCGGCGTTCGGATGGGACGGGGCATAGCCGCCTCGATCTCCGCGCCGCCTTTTTCGCCACGTATCCAGTCCTCATAACTGCTCCCAGATATGATTAGATCGACCGGGCCCACATGTCAGCCACTCGGAAGGGACCTTATAAATGTGCCCGGCGAGGATTTCTGTGCTGCGCCTCAGCATTCTCCCTCTCTCCCTCTGCTTCCTTCCTCCCTGCTCAGCGTGCCCGCTCTCGCCCCCGCACCACTTCCCTTCGTGCATCTCACCGGCGACCATGGCCAAGGAGAAGACGGCGGCGCTGGAGCGTGCCAAGAAGGCGTCGGCATCGGAGAAGGCGAAGGGGAGATCCACCAGCCGCAGAGGGTCCTCGTCCAGATCCCGCCTGCCGAAAGGCTGGGTCCAAGGAGACTGGATCCAGTCGACCATCACAGAGACGGACCTCCTCGACATGGCCAACGAGGGCTTGATCCCTCACGGAGCTGCGAGGTTGCCGGGGAAGGAGTGGCAGCCACAGCCAGAAGAGGGTGAGTGTGTGCTTCTGGCCACTCATGTTGATCGTGGGTTTTCCTTGCCGCCAAGCATTTTCTTCCGTGGCTTCTTGAATTTCTTTGGAGCGCAGCTCCACCACTTTACCCCAAACTCCATTGCCTATCTTGCTGCATTCGTGTCCATGTGTGAGGGTTTCTTGGGCTGTCGACCGCACTGGGGTTTGTTCAAACGTATCTTCACGTGTCGCTCTCAGACCGTGAAGAAGGCGAGCCCAGGTGATGAGAAGACCCGAGTCGTCCAAATGTGTGGGGGCCTGGGGATTCAGGTGAGGAACAATAGCACCTTCCCGCCCATGTCCTTTCCCGAGTCCGTCAGAGGCTGGCAGTCGACTTGGTTCTACTGTCAGGTCCAGTCGACGCCAGGGCAGTCGAGTGGACTCCCTCCGTTTACCATGGACCGAGTGAACAAGCCCTCCCCTCTGAAGCTGATTCCGGAGGAGAAAGCCGACGTGAAGATGTTGATGGAGCGCGTGGTGCAGTTGGTCCGGGAGGGGGTGACGGGCATGGATCTTCTGGAGGTCTTCCTCAGGCGTCGCATCCAACCCCTTCAATTCCGGAGCCACTGCATGTGGTTGTACTGTGGGCCCGAAGACGAGACTAGAGTCCATCCAGAAGAAGTCGACGATGCCACTTTGGAAAGATGGATGGTAGCCGTTACCGGAAACAGGGACAACCCGCGCGGAGCCAGAAGGATTCCTCCACTCGACCACAACAGCGACCCAAACAAGGTACACTTGCTCTGCTTTCCATTGTGTCCTTGTCGTATTCATTTCTGCTAACCCTGCCGACTGGTCGACTGATCCTTGTTTGGGCATCTGCTAGGCTTTCACCGAGCTGTACTCGATGCCCAATGGGGCACAAGCTTCGACTGAAGAAGGCGAGGCGAGCGGGGGCGAGGCGAGCGGGGGCGAGAGCCAGGAAGAGGAGGAATGGGACTCGGATGCTGCAGGGGATGATGACGACGACGATGATGATGAAGGTGACGAAGATGACATCGAGGACGAAGAAGAAGAGGAGGAGGAGGCCGTTCCACCGCGCTCAGAAAGGCGGTCGAAGCTTGTCCACGACCCTTCGACCGAACGTGGTAAGGGGGTTGCGACCGCCACTCAGTCGACCAAGCGCCCTCGGACCACCTCTCCGGCGCCGACTGAAAAGGCGCCGAAGCAGCTCAGGGCGGCCTCATCGAAGCCGACCAAGCTCCTGCCGAAGATGAAGGTGTCTATCCCCACCATATCAGGGTAATTGTGTTGCTCATATTTTCTTATTCTGTGCGAACTTTATTTCTGGTCGACGCTGAAGTTAGTCAACTAATCCTTTGGATTTGCAGTGCTGCTACTTCTGAGACCTCGGCCCGGGCCGATGACCACGAGATGGAGGATGCGGCAACTTCGAACCCAGGTACTGTATTCTTAACACCGTTTTTAGTCGACTGACTCGCGACCTCTGATCCTGATTCTTCTTCGCAGCTCCGCCCCATACTGTTATCGATCTTCCTGACGACGACGACGATGAAGAACCACTGGCACGCAGGAAGAGTCGGAAAACGCCCGCCAGTAAGGTGCCTCAGGATGCGATGGCGCCTGAGACTCTGACTGTGGAGGAAGAGAACACCACTCGACACACGGTGTCCTTCGCGAATCCACTGACGAGTGCTCAGCAGCCCTCCCTCTTCACGACTCACCACGTCCCAGAGGACCAAGCTGGTGCAGCGAAGGAGGCAATACGCCAGGCGGGACTCATGATGGAGCAGCTGAAGACCATCCGGGATGCGAGCCAGGCAGCTTATGACGCCAGCTCTGCCCTCCAAAGCAATGTCCAGGTCAGTCGACTGTTGTTTGTTCTGTTGGATATGCTACCAAAAACTTTTCTTTTCCGGAATTTATATTAGTCACCCACTGGGTGTGTCGAATAAACTCCGTGTTAGCGGGGGCACGCTGAGTGCACCCGCTGGGTGTAGTCCCCAAGGCTAAGGTCGACTGCTGGCAGTCGGCCTTAGGCTTTATGATGTCAATCTTTCTCTCAGTCGACTGGTCGACTGGATTTCACAAACCGGTGGGGGCACGCTAAGTGCACCCACTGGGTGTAGTCCCCAAGGCTAAGGTCGACTGCTGGCAGTCGGCCTTAGGCTTTATGACGTCAATCTTTCTCTCAGTCGACTGGTCGACTGGATTTCACAAACCGGTGGGGGCACGCTAAGTGCACCCACTGGGTGTAGTCCCCAAGGCTAAGGTCGACTGCTGGCAGTCGGCCTTAGGCTTTATAATGTAAATCTTTCTGTCAGTCGACTGGTCGACTGGATTTCACAAACCGGTGGGGGCACGCTGAGTGCACCCACTGGGTGTAGTCCCCGAGACTGTGGTCGACTGCTTGTAGTTGATCACAGTCTTAGAGAATGCATCTCGCACGCTTTTTTTTTTGAGGTCGACTGGTCGACTTTGTCTTCAACAGGATTAGTGGGGGCACGCTGAGTGCACCCACTGGGTGTAGTCCCCGAGACTACGGTCGAATGTTTGTATTCGGCTGTAGTCTTAGAAACGTGTGCTTTTCCCTTTTCACTCGGAAGTGAATTATTTTTGACATTTAGTCGATTGGTTGTTCGCAGAACTCTTGTGATCTTGTGGCTCGCTACTCAGAGCTGGAACAGAAGCATACTCAAGTCGAGCTGAGCTTGAAGCTGGTTCAAGAGAAGCTGACAAAGGCAAAGGAGGAGACCGAAGGTATGTTTGGTGAGACCCTGACGACTGCTTTTCCCCTTGCTTGTTTCAGCATCTGATCTTGCTGTGGCTTGCAGGTAAGGTAAGGGAGGCCCAGCAGAAGAAAGACCTTGAGCTAGCTGAGAAGATCAAGCTTGCTGACGAGAAGTTAGCTTCAGTCACCAAGCTCGAACAAGACAATACCAATCTGAAAACTGCTCTTGGGATTGCCAACAAGGAGGTCAGTCGACTGAGAACTGACAAAGCTGCCTTGACCGACCAAGTCAGCAAATTGACTGAGAAGAAAACTGAACTGGAGGCCTTCCTGAGTGGCCTTGCCAAGAAGCTGTTTCTTATGCTTGAAGGTAAACCTCCATGTTTGGCAAATATTTCCAATTGTGGCTTTTTCCATTCGACTATCCCCTTGACTTAGTGATCACTCTTGCAGAATTATGTCAAAACTTCAAAGAGGAAACCAGCCGACTGGAGCCAAACCTTGACCCCGTCAATTCTCCGGTGAACGACGAAGTTGCCATGGATGTTTTCCGACTGGAGTCTCGTGTTGCAGCTGTCGTGGACTATCTCGCAAGGCTGAAGGTCGCCACATCTCGCATCGACTCGACGCTCTGGCCTGAGGAGACACTTCAGAATGACCTTGAGTCGCTGATGGCCCGCTTGAACACGATCCCTGGTCGAGTGCAGGAGTGGAAGAAGTCCTCGGCTCGGTGTGGTGCAGATGTCGCTCTGTGTCTGGCCCGAGTCCACTGCAAAGATGCACGAGAGGAGAAGCTGGCGGCCCTTCGGGTGGCCAATACCAAGAAGCACGACTTCAGGTCCTTTATGGAGACTTTCCTTGCAGCTGCCACTCGGATTGCCGACGGAATTGACCTTGATGAATTTGTTGCACCTTCCAGCCCTTCACAGGAGGGGTAAAAAACTTCTTCTGGCTCGACTCTTTAAATTTGCCTCGGTATGCCGAGTGGAATTGTAACCGACAAACTTTAACAGGCTTGACGCCTGAGCACTTTCGGTTCCTTTAGATATCGATTCGAACTTGAATTTGGCGCTTGAATATGATTGCCTTCGGCTCAAAATGTCTTTTGCAGGTTCAAAGCAAGGTGCCTGTGCTTAGGCGAGCGTTTGGACTGCAGCTAAGCCTCCGAGTGAGAGGGTCGCTCTTCACTCGGTAGGATTTTTGTAACTTAGGCGAGCGCAGGGCTGCAGCTAAGCTCCCGAGTGAGAGGGTTGCTCTCCACTCGGTAAGATTTTTATAACTTAGGCGAGCACGAGGCTGCAGCTAAGCCTCCGAGTGGAAGGCTGGCTTACCACTCGGTAGGATTTTCACAACTTAGGCGAGTGCTTGGACTGCAGCTAAGCCCCCGAGTGAGAGGGTTGCTCTTCACTCGGTAGGATTTTTATAACTTAGGCGAGCGCGAGGTCGCAGCTAAGCCTCCGAGTGGAAGGCTGGCTTACCACTCGGTAGGATTTTGATAAACTTAGGCGAGTCCTTGGACTGCAGCTAAGCCTCCGAGTGAGAGGATCGCTCTTCACTCGGTAGGATTTTCACAACTTAGGCGAGTGCTTGGACTGCAGCTAAGCCCCCGAGTGGAAGGCTGGCTTACCACTCGGTAGGATTTTGATAAACTTAGGCGAGTCCTTGGACTGCAGCTAAGCCTCCGAGTGAGAGGATCGCTCTTCACTCGGTAGGATTTTCACAACTTAGGCGAGTGCTTGGACTGCAGCTAAGCCCCCGAGTGGAAGGCTGGCTTACCACTCGGTAGGATTTTGATAAACTTAGGCGAGTCCTTGGACTGCAGCTAAGCCTCCGAGTGGAAGGCTGGCTTACCACTCGGTAGGATTTTGATAAACTTAGGCGAAACGGATTCGCAGCTAAGCCTCCGAGTGAGAGTCTGGCTCAACACTCGGTAGGATTTTTACAAACTTAGGCGAAACGGATTCGCGGCTAAGTCACCCACTGAGGGGGGGTTTTTATGTGGACAAAAATAAAAAGTGATGACACTATTATTTCCAAACCCATGAACTACAGAAGTACTTTATTGCAACTCATCCGAGTGATAAAACTTAAGTGTAAAATGGGCGGAGTAGCTCCGCGTTCCAAGCTCGGGGCTCGTCGATATTATGCTCGACGTTGTAAAGACGGTACGCCCCGTTGTGGAGAACCTTGGTGACGATGAAGGGACCTTCCCAAGAAGGAGCAAGCTTGTGTGGTTTGTGCTGATCCACTCGGAGAACCAAATCCCCTTCCTGGAAGGCTCGACCTCTCACATTTCGGGCGTGGAAACGCCGCAGATCTTGTTGGTAGATGGTCGACCGGATCAGAGCCATCTCCCTTTCTTCCTCTAAAAGGTCGACTGCGTCCTGCCGCGCTTGTTCAGCTTCTGCTTCGCTGTAGATTTCAACTCGAGGAGCATTGTGGAGAAGATCACTCGGCAAGACTGCCTCAGCTCCATAGACCAAGAAGAATGGAGTTCTTCCGGTCGACCGATTAGGCGTGGTCCGCAGTCCCCAGAGTACAGATGGAAGTTCGTCGACCCAAGCTCCAGCCGCGTGTTTGAGATCACGCATCAGTCGAGGCTTCAGTCCCTTGAGAATCAGTCCATTAGCTCGCTCTGCTTGTCCATTCGACTGCGGATGGGCGACTGATGCGTAGTCGACTCGTGTGCCCTGGGAGTTGCAGAAAGCTCTGAATTCCTCTGAGTCAAAGTTCGACCCATTATCCGTTATGATGCTGTGCGGGACTCCATATCTGAATATTAGTTCCCTGATGAAGCTAACAGCAGTACCGGTGTCAAGGCTCTTGATTACATCCTTTGCCATCTCATTCGCCTTGGGCCAGTAAAATCCGGCTCGGTATGCTTTGGCCACGATGGTCCGAGAGGACGCATGATGACCGCAGGTCCCCGAGTGAATATCATTGAGGATGAGTCGACCTTCTTCTGGTGTTATGCACTTCTGACCAACTCCAGTCGCGCTTTCTCTGTATAATTGTCCTTTGATTACGGTAAAGGCTTTAGATCGACGGACGATCTGTCGAGCCTCTTCCTCATCCTCCGGAAGCTCTTTCCTCAAGATATATGCGACATACGGAATCGTCCAGTCGGGAATGACCACCAAAACCTCCATGATCAAGTCGACCACTGCTGGGACTTCAACTTCAGTCGGATCTGTGGCGCTCTTGGGCTGCGGAGTTTCTTCGGTGAAAGGATCTTCTTTGACTGACGGAGTATGTATATGCTCCAAGAACACACCACTCGGAATGGCTTCTCTCTTGGAACCTATCTTTGCTAGATCATCAGCTGCTTGATTTTTCAGTCGGGGTATATGATGGAGCTCCAACCCCTCGAACTTTTTCTCCAGCTTCCTCACTGCACTGCAGTATCCAGTCATGGCTGGGCTTCTCACGTCCCACTCTTTCATCACCTGATTGACCACTAAATCCGAGTCGCCATAGACCATTAGGCGACGGACGCCGAGTGAAATGGCCATGCGCAACCCATATAGGAGGGCCTCATATTCTGCCTCATTGTTGGAGGAACCAAAGTGAATCTGGAGCACATATCTGAGCTTATCTCCTCTGGGGGAAACCAGGACAACCCCAGCACCGGAACCATTCAACATCTTAGAACCATCGAAAAACATGGTCCAATGCTCCGAGTGAACTTCAGTCGGCTGCTGCTGTTCGATCCACTCGGCGAGGAAATCTGCTATTGCCTGGGACTTAATGGCTTTCTTTGCCTCAAACTTGATATCAAGGGGAAGAAGTTCAATCGCCCATTTGGCCACTCGACCAGTTGCATCTCTGTTGTGCAAAATCTCTGATAGTGGAGCGTCGCTGACGACTGTGATTGAATGGTCAGAGAAATAATGAGCAACCTTCTTTGTGGTCATGTATATTCCATACACAAGCTTCTGATAATGAGGATATCTCTGCTTGGATGGAGTCAAGACTTCAGACAAATAATACACTGGGCGCTGAACTTTGAGAGCTTTTCCTTCTTCTTCCCGCTCGACCGTTAGCACAGTACTGACGACTTGTCCTGTGGCTGCGATGTAGAGCAACAGAGGCTCTTTGCTGATTGGAGCAGCAAGCACCGGCTGGGTGGAGAGCAGAGCTTTTAGCTCGGCAAACGCTGCATCAGCTTCTGGAGTCCACTCGAACTTGTCAGCCTTCTTCATCAGTCGGTAAAGAGGCAATGCCTTTTCACCGAGTCGTGAGATGAATCGACTTAATGCGGCCAAGCATCCAGTAAGCTTCTGGACATCGTGCACTCGCACAGGGCGTTTCATTCGGAGAATAGTGCCAATCTTTTCTGAGTTGGCGTCGATTCCCCGTTCGGAAACGAGAAAACCGAGTAACTTGCCACCAGGAACTCCAAATGTGCACTTTGATGGATTGAGCTTGATATCATACCTTCTGAGGTTGGCAAATGTTTCGGCGAGGTCAGCGAGCAGGTCGGAACCTTTTCGTGACTTGACAACAATATCATCCATATAAGCTTCCACATTCCGACTGATTTGAGTGAGTAGACACTTCTGGATCATTCGCATAAATGTGGCTCCGGCATTCTTGAGGCCGAATGGCATGGTGATATAGCAGAAGCACCCGAATGGAGTGATGAAAGCTGTTTTTACTTCATCGGGCCCATACAGACGGATCTGGTGGTACCCGGAGTAAGCATCTAAAAAAGACAACCTCTCGCATCCCGCGGTCGAGTCAACAATTTGATCTATGCGAGGGAGAGGAAAGTGATCTTTCGGGCAGGCCCGGTTGATGTGCTTGAAATCAATGCACATTCGGAGCGACTTGTCCTTCTTAGGAACCATGACGACATTAGCGAGCCACTCGGAGTGGAATATCTCTCGGATAAATCCTGCCGCCAACAGTCGAGCCACTTCTTCACCAATGGCCTTTCTCTTCTGGACGGCGGACCGCCGAAGATGTTCTTTGACTGGCTTTGCAGACTTGTCGACTCTTAGGCGGTGCTCAGCCAGTCCCCTGGGAACACCTGGCATGTCAGCGGGCTTCCATGCAAAGATGTCCCAGTTCTCACGGAGGAACTGGATGAGCGCTTCTTCCTATTTTGGGTCGAGTGTTGTGGAGATGCGGGTCGGAGCTGCTTCGGGGTCGGTCGGGTGAATGTGAACAGGCTTCGTCTCACCGGACGACTGGAATGCAGATTCTGTGGCGGGCTTCTTGGACCGCAGCAAGTCACTCGGATCTGCGTTTTGCTTGTATTCTTCGAACTCGACAGCTGTCACTTGGGAATCGGCAATTTTGGAGCCCTTCTGAAAGCACTCCTCTGCCTTTTTCCTATCACCAGTGACAGTGATCACACCTTTGGGACCGGGCATCTTCAATTTGAGGTACACGTAACATGGTCGAGCCATGAACCGTGCATAGGCTGGCCTCCCCAAAATGGCATGATATGCACTTTGAAAATCCACGACCTCAAACGTCAACTTTTCTTTGCGAAAATGCTTTGAATCGCCAAACACTACGTCCAAAGCTATCTGGCCGAGTGACTCGGCCTTCTTCCCTGGTATAACTCCATGGAAGCTCATGTTACTAGTGCTCAGTCGGGACATCGGAATGCCCATACCTTTCAACGTGTCTGCATATAACAGATTCAGCCCACTTCCACCATCCATCAGCACCTTTGTCAGTCGAGTGCCTTCGACAACTGGATCGACCACCAAAGCTTGCCTCCCAGGGGTGGCAATATGAGTCGGGTGATCAGATTGGTCGAATGTGATGGGTGTTTGAGACCACTTCAGATAATTTGCCTTTGCTGGGGCAACCATGTTAACCTCTCGGTTAATCACTTTCAGTCGACTTCTGCTTTCCACATCTGCGAAGATCATCAGAGTGGAGTTGATATGCGGATATCCTCCCTCACTGTCCTCTTTGTCTTTGGCCTTGTCCGGCTCCTTCTCCTTGTCCTTAGACTGTTTTCCCTGAAACTGCTGGATCAGGAGTCGACATTGGCGAGTGGTGTGCTTTGGGTAAATGATATTCCCCTCTTCATCTTTCTTCGTGTGGATGTGGCACGGCATATCCATCACGTCATTCCCTTCTTTATCCTTCACCTTCTTGGGGTTCCAGGATCCTTTTGGTTTCCCCTTAGACTTTCCTTGAGTCACGGCCAGAGCCTCTCCAGGAGCTGCCGGTTCAGCCTTCCGCTTCTGTTTCCGACTGGTGTTTCCTTTTTCCGACTGACTCGGCTTGTGCTTGCCGCTTCGGAGTCGGTCTTCTTCTTCGCCGTTGGCGTACTTGGTAGCAATCTCCATCATCCGACTCAAGGTCATGTCACCAGTTCGACCAAATTTCAAACTCAGTTCTCTGTTCTTGACACCATCTTTGAAGGCGCATACTGCCTGATGGTCAGAGACATTTTCCACAGTGTGGTGCAAAGTGATCCACCTCTGAATATACTCTCTGAGAGTCTCATTGGTTCTCTGCACGCAGACTTGCAACTCTGTCAATCCCGCTAGTCGCTTGCAAGTCCCTTCGAACGTTCTGACGAACACTCGGGACAGATCTTCCCAAGTGTAAATGCTGCTAGGAGGCAATTGAGTCAACCATGCCCTGGCAGAACCTTCCAACATGAGGGGCAAATGCTTCATGGCCACCTCGTCGTTCCCACCACCGATCTGAACTGCCACTCGGTAGTCTTCAAGCCAAGTTTCAGGCTTAGACTCACCAGTGAACTTGCTGACTCCTGTTGCCAGCCTGAAATTGGGGGGGATAACTGCGGCTCTGATAGCTCTGCTGAAACATTCAGGACCAGAAACATGTACTCGACTGCTCGTGGGTACATCTCTGTCGAGTGCACCTCGATGGGCTCTGTTCCGGTCGACCAACCCTTGCACGATAATGGATCGCGCGTCGAAGCCTGGCTCTCTGGGGTCAACTGGAACCCTACGCCCTGTACTGTACTGACGCCTATCATCTGGCTGCCGAGGAGCGTAAGACCCACCCCTCGGAGGGGAATAGGGCACTCGACGCCTATCATCTCGGTCGAGTCTGTCGCCATATTGATCTCGCCGATTCTCACGCCCTTCGCGCCGCGGAGGCGATCTGGGGCTGTGAGCCGACTGAACCGTATTCACAGTGACAGATCGACTGTGAATTATGTTGCGCGACTGAGACACGGCTGAATTCTGATCTCCTGCTGCTCGGAGCAGATCCCTGATCTGCAGCAAACCTCTGCCAGCTTCCGACTGCGAAGGCTGAATGGACTCTGCTATACGGGTCGCAGCTGCTAAATTCTGAATTGGGGTTCGATATACCTGAGTCGGCGGGAAGAGTTGACGTCTACTGGTGTCGGGAACTCGTTGCCGCGCGCGCTCGTCGAGTGCTCGCTGAAGGTTCTCCAGTCGAGTGCGCTCGGCCAAATTGGCCAGACGCGCCTCCTCCAAGGCACGAGCCTCGGGGGTTTCTCCTGCGATGGGAATACGCAGGGGATCCTCGTTCCTGCGGCGAAGCTCTTCTCTTTGCAGAGAGTCGAGTGGCTCGGGCTGGTACTCTTCGTAGCCTCGAGCAGGGTCGCCGCCGTCGCCTGCTCCACCACCGCGGGCGAAGCCAGGAGGGCTGTGGGGCCCGTCGACCATCAAGATTTCCGCCGCTGGATCACTGCTTCCGCACTCGGATGCAGTCTCTCCGGAGCCAGTCGACTGATCGAACAAGCCGTAGAGAGATTCATTGGGCTCGATTGCCGCAACTTGTGTAGTGGTCGACTGGCGAGCCACCGCGTGACTCACCCATCGCTGAAGCCTCGACCGGCCTGAGCGCTTGCGCTGGCGGGAGACCGGGAGGGTGGAAGACGGAGGAGCCGACCGATACTGGGTCGACGGTTGCCGCAGCAGAACGCCGCGGACACATGCGCGAAAATGCGTCGCACCGCGGACGGGGAGCGCATTTACGTCGAGTGGAGCCTCCTGGAGCCATGCGGAGTCGTCGGCGATGAAGGTGAGAGTGCCGAGACGGATCTCTTGACCCTCGACCAAAACTCCAGCAGACACCATGATGAAAGTACTCGGAAGAATCGCAACTTCTCCACAAAATCGCTAAAACACCAGCCCCACGGTGGGCGCCAACTGTCGTGGTTCTAAGCCTGACAGTAGAGTGGGGGGTAGGTATGGAGAGGCAAGGTCCTAGCTATGGAGAGGTTGTAAGCACAAGGGATGTACGAGTTCAGGCCCTTCTCGGAAGAAGTAACAGCCCTACGTCTCGGAGCCCGGAGGCGGTCGAGTGGATTATGAATGTATGGACTACAAGGTGCCGAACCCTTCTGCCTGTGGAGGGGGGTGGCTTATATAGAGTGCGCCAGGACCCCAGCCAGCCCACGTAGGAGAGGGTTTAAGGTGAGTTAAGTCTGGGGCGTTACTGGTAACGCCCCACATAAAGTGCCTTTACTATCATAAAGTCTACTTAATTACAGGCCATTGCGGTGCAGAGTGCCCCTTGACCTCCTGGTGGTCGAGTGAGTCTTCGTGGTTGAGTCCTTCAGGCCAGTCGAGTGAATCCTCGTTGGTCGACTGGAAGGCGACCTCTTCTAGGGATGTCCTAGGGTAAGTTACTTGGAACAGGTCCATGACCCTACCCTAGGTACATAACCCCATCAGCGATCCCCACGCCGCCGCCAACGCCGGGCGCTGCCCTGGCCACGGTCGGCCTCCCGTCCGTGCCCCAGCCATGGCAGGGTGCCGAACCAGCAGTGGCTACGTCCACCCCGCGGTTGCGTGACCAACCAGGTCTCATCAACCCCGCCGTGCCCGTGAAGGAAACTGCAAGGAGTCCGATCGGCTCACGCCGGGAGGGATTAGGGTTCCCTAAACCCTGCCGCAAGGAAAACCTGAGCCCTCCCCCCTTAAAGCTTAAGGCAGGAACACTACAACGTCAGAAGCCTCGTGAGCCGCCAGATCGATCTAGCCACGCTGCTGCGCTGCTGCCGCCAAGCCAACCCGACGCCATGGCGAAGCCGTCTTCGCGCAGAGAGGACATAGAGAAGCCGGCGACCGAAGGGGACCTAGGGGTCGGTGGGGGCGATCATGGGGCTCCCCTTGCGAATGCTTCCTGCCCGAAGCCTTCCACTAGGGACCCTGGTGTTGCTGTGGAGACGCACCCGTGCGTGAAGGATCTCGCTATCTGGAACCAGATGAAGCGGACGGCGCCAGAGTCAGAACAATCTCAGAGGCAAGGCATCGGGAACCTTCGCGCCGAGGGCCCAGAGGAGTTCAGGGAAGGTGAGGACACGGAAGCCGAGGCTGAACTTGTGGAGGTTGATCTCGAGGAAGAGGGGGTGCTCCAGCAACCGGCTCATCCTTGGACGGTGATCATGCTTGTTTACTCGTTAGATCGACCAACACCTAGAGCTCTTTTTGACAATATTGTAGATGGCTGGAGGTTGAAGGAGAACTTTGACTACTCCTACCAGGGAGATAATAGGTACCTTGTTCACTTTGGATGTGAAGCTGATATGGCAAGGATTCTGCGTGGAGGACCGTGGCAATATAAACATGACCCACTGATCATCGAAGCATATGATGGGATGAGGAAAGTTTCTGAGTACGTCCTTGATCGGATTAGAATCTGGGTGCGGATCCTGGATGTGCCAACCAACTGGAAAACCGAGAAAATAGTGAAAGCTCTGTGTGAAAATTTAGGCATGCTAATACAAGTTGAACTTGATGAGAACAGGGGCAATTATGTGCGCGTGCGAGTAGCTTTGCCTGTGAATAAGCCGCTTGAGACGGCGGTGGCGATGAACGCTCGTCTTAAAGAGAAACGTACAAAGGTTGAATTTGAAATTCAGTATGAGAAATTGCCTGATTTCTGCTATACCTGTGGCTACCTGGGCCATGTGGAGAAGTCATGCGGAAGGAAGGTGAAAGGGGATGCACCGACGGGGAAGTTCAGCGGCAAACTGAGATGCTCTCCGCCCCGGCCGTTCACAAGGCAGTCTGGCACAGTACGGGCAAAAACCAATCCTACAGTCTTCCGTGGTCTTGATTTTTCGGCGGGAAGTAGCACCTCCTCAGGCCGGGGACAAGGGGGGCGTGGGGTTCACCGTGAGGCAGATGAGGCGCGCATATACAAGACACAAGAAGTGCACAAGAGCGGCAACCCGGCCATCGATCAAATGCTGGTAGAACATATGCAGAATATGACGGGGAGTGACGAGGAGGAACCGGGTGTGCAGAAGCCCACAAATGAAATCAACGGGGATGGCCGCACCCAGAACCAGCACACGTCCTCTCAGCCCAGGAGCTCTGAAATCATACCAGCACTACGTGACCTGTCAAATGAGATACGCATGGCCAATGCAGAACTGTCGGATGCTACATCACTTGGGAAAAGGAATGCGGAGGAGGAGGTGTCCTCGGCGGCTGGAGTGGAACAGGGGGACAAAGCCATGGTGCTCTACATTAACCCGCATGCCACGGGTGATATTGTTTTTTTCAGGAACGCCGAAGAAGCGGAGAACCTCAGAGACGTTGGAGGGGCAACGGGCTCAAGTACACGGCGACATAGGTGATCAGGACATGATGGAGGTGTCCAACCCATTGGAGCCAGTCGGCTCAGGGGCCGCCGACGAACTGACGGGGCCCGAGGCGCCCCGTCAGGAGCAATGAATATCCTTAGTTGGAACTGCCGGGGGGTGGGAACCCTCGGACAGTTCGTGATCTTGTGAGTCTCGTACAGACTCATTCCCCTAGCATTGTTTTTCTTTGTGAAACTAGACAGTCAAAAAATAAAATGCAGAGGTACCGCTCTCGTTTAGGTTTAAGTGGTTTCGAGGCCTCAGATAGTGATGATCTTAGTGGTGGCTTGGCCTTGTACTGGCATGAGTCCATGAGTCTTGATGTAAAAACTATCAATAAAAGATATATTGATGCGTACGTGATGACGGCGCAGGGAGAGCCACCCTGGCGGCTCACCTGCGTCTATGGCGAGCCACGAACGGAGGACCGGCATCGCATGTGGTCCATCCTGCGTGATCTTCATCGCAAATCCGACTTGCCTTGGGTGGTGGTTGGAGACTTCAACGAGGCTATGTGGAGCTTCAAACGCTTCTCTGAATCACCACGGTCGGCAGGTCAGATGATTGATTTTCGTGATGTTCTGGAAGTTTGTGGCTTGGGTGATCTTGGTTTTGCAGGGCTGCCTTACACATATGATAACAAACGAGCTGGACGTGCAAACGTTAAGGTCCGCCTTGATCGGGCGGTGGCAACCAATGCTTGGCGGGACTTGTTTGAATTTGCTAAGGTGGAACACCTGGTGGCACCTAGCTCGAACTATCTTCCTATACTGCTACGATGCTCGCGAGAGGAACCGGTGCAGGTTGCTGGCAGGAGGTTTCGGCAATATGAAGTCATGTGGGAGAGGGAGCCTTCGCTCCCGGAGGTAATTATGAAAACCTGGACAGATTTGGGTTCTATGATCAATCTTGGTGATATATCCTCTGGCTTGGGTAGTTTGATGAAGAAGCTGCAGGTCTGGAGCCGGAAAAAATTCGGTAACGTCATAAAAGAGATTAACAAGTCTCACTCACGGCTCGAGGAGCTTTTGTCCATGAATGCAGATAGGAAGGAAAACGGGAAGCGATGGATAGCCTCAACGAGCTCCTGTACCGCGAAGAGATGATGTGGATGCAACGATCGCGGGTGGCGTGGTTAAAGGAAGGGGACCGTAATACCATTTTTTTCACAAAAAGGCCAAATGGCGTGCTAGGAAGAATCGCATAAAAAAGCTACTTGATGATTCAGACATCGCCCATGTGATCATGGAACTATGGCGACAATGATCTCAGATTACTTCTCCATGCTATTTACTGCGCATGAGACCATCTGTCCGGATCCGGTTATTGATTTAATTAACACTCGTGTTACTGACCGCATGAATATTGGGTTGTGCGCAGATTTTTCCGACAAGGAGATTGCTGATGCCTTGTTCCAGATTGGCCCCCTGAAAGCACCGGGGCCGGATGGATTTCCCGCTCGTTTCTTTCAAAGGAACTGGGAGATGATGAGGGAGCAAGTCATTGCCGGCGTGAAGGAGTTTTTTCGGACGGGTACTATGCCGGAGGGGGTGAATGACACGACCATAGTACTCATTCCCGAGGTGGACAATCCAGAAAGAGTGTCTGAGTTCAGGCCCATCAGCTTGTGTAATGTCATCTACAAAGTGGTGGCTAAATGTCTGGTAAATCGCCTCCGACCCATTCTTGATGAGATTATATCGCCGGAGCAGAGTGCCTTTGTACCTGGACGACTCATAACAGACAACGCCTTAATTGCTTTTGAGTGCTTTCACTACATAAAGCAAGAGAAGGATCCTGAAAAAGCCTTTTGCGCTTATAAACTGGATTTATCCTAGGCATATGACAGGGTGGACTGGATCTTCTTGGAGCGAATGATGCAAAAGATGGGTTTCGATCATCGATGGGTGAACTGGATTATGTCATGCGTTACCTCGGTGAGATACACTGTAAAATTCAATGGTACCCTCTTGGATTCGTTTGCACCGTCCCGTGGGCTACGGCAAGGTGATCCTCTATCCCCGTTCCTATTTTATTGGTGGCTGATGGGCTATCTGCCTTGTTGAAGAAAGGGGAAGAAAATGGTGATTTCACCCCGCTGAAGGTGTGCCGCAGAGCTCCTGGTGTGTCCCATCTGCTTTTTGCAGACGACACACTACTCTTCTTCAAAGCCGAAGAGGAGCAAGCAAGCAATGTGAAGCAAGTCCTGCATGCCTATGAGCGAGCCACCGGACAGAGCATTAATCCGGCCAAATGTAGTGCCTTATTTGGTGATGCGTGCCCAAGTGAAGAGCAGCAGCAAGTACGTGCAGTTCTTAACATTGTGACAAACCTGTTTGAGGACAAATACTTGGGGTTACCAACACCGGAGGGCCGCATGTCTCGTGGGAAATTTCAAAACCTACAATCCAGATTGTTGAAGAGAATCATAGCATGGGGAGACACGTTATCCTTGGCTGGAAAGGAGACAATGATCAAAGCTATTGCGCAGGCTATACCGACGTATGTTATGGGGGTGTTCAAGCTCCCTATGTCTGTATGTGATGATCTCAACCGCATGGTCCGGAACTTCTGGTGGGGTGCATCGGAAGGGAAGAGGAAGACACATTGGCTGGCTTGGCCAAAGATCTTGGCGCACAAATCACAGGGCGGGCTGGGCTTCCGTGATTTTCGCGCCTTCAACCAGGCCCTCCTTGCCCGGCAGGCGTGGCGCTTACTAATAAATCCTCACAGCTTATGTGCGCAGGTGCTCAAGGCGAGGTACTACCCTGAAGGCCGCCTAGAGGATACAGTCTTCTCCGGCAACGCCTCCCCTACGTGGCAGGCCATTTAGTATGGCCTTGAGCTCCTCAAGAAGGGCCTCGTCTGGCGAATAGGGGATGGCCGTAACATCCGGATTTGGCGAGATAGATGGATCCCCCGCGAGCCGTCATGCCAATGTTGGAAATATGCCCTAGAGGCAATAATAAAAGTATTATTATATTTCAATGTTCATGATAAATGTCTTTTATTCATGCTATAACTGTATTATCCGGAAATCGTAATACACGTGTGAATACTTAGACCACAATATGTCCCTGGTGAGCCTCTAGTTGACCAGCTCGTTGTGATCAACAGATAGTCATGGTTTCCTGACTATGGACATTGGATGTCGTTGATAACGAGATCACATCATTAGGAGAATGATGTGATGGACAAGACCCAATCCTAAGCATAGCACAAAGGTCGTTTAGTTCGTTTGCTAGAGCTTTGCCAATGTCAAGTATCTCTTCCTTAGACCATGAGATCGTGTAACTCCCGGATACCGTAGGGGTACCTTGGGTGTATCAAACGTCACAATGTAACTGGGTGACTATAAAGGTGCATTACAGGTATCTCCGAAAGTAGCTGTTGGGTTGACACGGATCGAGACTGGGATTTGTCACTCCGTATGACGGAGAGGTATCTCTGGGCCCACTCGGTAATGCATCATCATAATGAGCTCAATGTGACCAAGGTGTTGGACACGGGATCATGCATTACGGTACGAGTAAAGTGACTTGCCGGTAACGAGACTGAACAAGGTATTGGGATACCGACGATCGAGTCTCGGGCAAGTAACGCACTGATTGACAAAGGGAATTGTATACAGGGTTTGATCGAACCCTCGACATCGTGGTTCATCCGATGACAACATCGAGGAGCATGTGGGAGCCATCATGGGTATCCAGATCCCGCTGTTGGTTATTGATCTGAGAGCGTCTCGGTCATGTCTGCATGTCTCCCGAACCCGTAGGGTCTACACACTTAAGGTTCGGTGACGCTAGGGTTATTAGGAAGACTAGTATGTGACTACTGAATGTTTTTCGGAGTCCCGGATGTGATCCTGGACGTCACGAGGAGCTCCGGAAGGGTCCGGAGGTAAAGATTTATATATGGGAAGTTGTCAAACGGACACCGGGAAGTTTCGGGGTCATACCGGTATTGTACCGGGGCCACCGGAGGGGTTCCGGGGGTCCACCGGGAGGGGCCACCCCTCCCGGGGGGCCACATGGGCTGCATGGGGCAGGGAGCCAGCCCCTGGTGGGCTGGCCGCACCCCCCTCCCTTGGGCCCATGCGCCTAGGGTTGAGGGGGGAACCCTAGAGGGGGCGCCCCCCTTGGCTTGGGGGGCAAGCCACCCTCTCCCCTCTCCCCTAGGCCGCCGCACCCCCCCCCCTAGATGGGTTCTAGGGGGCCGGCCCCCTTCTCCCTTCCCCCTATAAATAGAGGGGTGAGGGGAGGGTAGCCGTACCAC